>NC_069112.1:41236872-41480704 GCF_025612915.1 Magallana angulata
TAGATCTTTGATGTGCCCATCAGAAAACAGTGTAAATAAACATTTTTTTTCGTGCGAAATCCAGAAAGGTAGTAAATATTAATGACACACTGTGCAAAAGAAAATGTTATTTATCACTTTTTGATGAAAACTCAAGGTGCGTAAGGAGTACCCCCCCCCCCCCCCCCCCCTTAAAAAATGAAAAACAACAACATCACAAACACGCAAGCACAAAGAGGTACAAATGAATTTAAAAAAAAAACAACATGAGTATCTATGAGTTGTATTTATCTATTATAGTGTATGGAGTAAATATTACTGTCAACGCATTAAGATCTTTTGCAGTTTTAGGCTATGCCACGAAATGTAAAAATGTTTTTTTAGCTTCGTTTGCAATTTTTGATATTTTTAATGTTGTACTAGAATAAATGAAAAAAAAGTGTTCAATGATACGATATGCTATCATAATGGTATATTGCGCTATACTATGACTGTTTCACAAACACCCATTTGTGTAAGGCAAAGTTGAACATTCTGAAGTAAAACATATTGTTATTGTGTTATCCTGAGGTATTACATTTTTTTTTTCATTGAAACATTTATTGTTCACCATGAATACTCATAAAATAGATTAAGGTGTAACTTAAAAAAACAAACTAACACCTTGGAACAGTGAAATTTTGTCGTTTGCTATATTATGGTATGCTATCTAGTGTTTAGCTAAATAAGGATGAGGAGTACATGCATACCAGTAACTTTAACATCACTGATTTTTCCTTATTTTCATTTCAATTTTTACATGGCACTATAACATTTTGTGTCTGCCCCCTCCCCCACCTTCCTGATGCTAGGTGCCTGTTTGGACAACCATCCTAAAACGAAGCTATTTGTTGTACGATTCAGCGGAAATTATTAATTACTGCACCAAGCTATTCTCTACCTCTTCCGACAAACGTGTATTACGGGATCTGTATATAGTAATACGGAAGTAACTATACAGGATGTAATTAACATGTATTTTGGTCCTAATTATCGCCAAGCTCATATTAACCGAGTTTTAACATATGGTGGTGAAATTTAGAATTTAGAATCAAGGAAATCAATAAGCTAATTGAGAGTTCAATTGAAGGTATTATTTTTAGAGGTATTTAATATAATTATATTCACAACTTTTTCATACTGAGAATTCTAAAAGCAGTACAATGTTGAATGCCTTTTCCGCAGCTTGTTCTTGTTGCATGAATTCCAGAAGAAAAAACCTGACTACCCAATGAGTGATTGTGTCATTTATTGACCAGATAAATGACAGAATTATAACTAAAGCACATGAAATGTAGAATTACAATTATCATATTAGCTAATGTAATAACTGGGATAAGGTCTTATGATAAATTAAGGATTTAAGCCTAGAAATGTTAAATTGCAATTAGTGCTTATCCCAGTTATTATTATATAATGAATATAACACTTTTTGCAACAAGAAGGTGGCGTTAATAAAAAAGGGCTACCACCTGTAAGGATGAAATTTCACTAAATTTATAGCACAAAAACCATAAGAATAACAAGATATGTACATATAACCATACACATACATATATATACCCTTACATGCACGCATACATATATATAATTATATGTATACAGATGTACAATTACACACATTAATATACACAATTACACACATAAATATACATACAAATATGTATAACTATACATGTATACATTTTATCCTGACAATGGAGGAGGAGGGGAGGTGGTGGTTAATTTTGCACCTCGTATTGAAAAAATTTAATTAGAGCGGCAAAGGTTTTAGATTTCGAGAGTTCGATCCCGATCAAAATGAACTTGGAAGATAATACAAACAATACCCAGAAATCGGAAGATTTGAAAAATTAAATAGCTAATTAGCGAAGAAAGTTTGTATATAAAACATTTTATGGAACATAAAATTTTATTTATATTCACAACTTTTTCATACTGAGAATTCTAAAAGCAGTACAATGTTGAATGCCTTTTCCGCAGCTTGTTCTTGTTGCATGAATTCCAGAAGAAAGAACCTGACTACCCAATGAGTGATTGTGTCATTTATTGACCAGATAAATGACAGAATTATAACTAAAGCACGTTAAAAGTAGAATTACAATTATCATATTAGCTAATGTAATAACTGGGATAAGGTCTTATGATAAATTAAGGATTTAAGCCTAGAAATGTTAAATTGCAATTAGTGCTTATCCCAGTTATTATTATATAATGAATATAACATTTTTGCAACAAGAAGGTGGCGTTAATAAAAAAGGGCCACAAGGCATGCTAAATGCTTGCATGACGCATGCAGCGCCACCCAAGGAAAAGGTAATTTACCAATAACATTTGATAAAGAAAAATTAAAGCTATTAGCTTAACAAAAAAATAATAGAAAAAAAATTGACATTATGCGTACCCATATGATAAAATCAATAAATCTTTAGCAACTTGGTAAAGGTATAATACCTTATCATGTTGTTCATGACTAGATAAAACAATATGCAGCAATGAATAAAAAAATAACAACTGAATTTCACTCATGGACACATAAAAACATTAGCATATCACACAACCCTTAAAGGTTTAGACCATTATGATATGTTCATGACGTGACTAGAAGAAACTCTGAAAAATTAGAATTAATTCACCCGGCAAGTTCAGAAAAATTGCATAAACCATGCACTAGTATGATGATGCTATGTATACATAAATTAGAGTAGACAAATTCTAAACTCGTTTCAATGTTCTCAACTGCACACATATAACTCCTTATACAAGTATGATGAGGTCATGACCATGTAATTACATGTAATCTAGAAACACATTCTCAACTCATTTTAATGTTCTAACTGCACATAAAAAAAAATCGATGTACAAGTATGATGTTGTCATGACTACCTATACAAGAATAATGCAGACAAATTCTACGCTATTTCAAATGTTCTAACATACACACATATTCCTTGCACCAGTATAATTAGATCTGTTAAAGTCAGGACTAAATATAGAATAAATAGAGCAGACAAATTCTGAACTCTTTCCGATGTTGCAACTTTGCATATCTAACACCTGAATACAAAATTGCTACCTAAAACAGTGATTGCATGAGCAGTCACTTGTTTTCATATCTACTAGGTAGATTAAAAATAAACCATATATATATATATATATAACTAGGTATGACTTGTTACTGAGGGGGCAGCCATATGCTAAACCCTTACCAATATGAGTCGGTGGCAGAAAAGGTTTAATGATTACTAGTATATGTAATGATAATAGCCTAACAAGGTTTTAAAATTGAAAGGAATTCATTCTAATGTAACGCTTGATCGCACTGGAATGCCAACGACCAAGTTGCTGAATGACATTTTCGGCCAAACCACTCTTTGCAGCCTCTGTTGCAGCACCAATACGAAAACTATGCCCTGCATACTGTGATGTGTCCAAGCCAATGAATGATACGGCATGCTTTAATTGGGCTGTCACATAACTGTGAGGAACTGGACGCCCTGATTTAAATGTAAATAGTGGGCCAGAACTGTGTTTAAATTCAGTAGTGAATGTTTTCAAGGCTTGGACTGGGCAAAAGTTGTGGTTGAGGGCATTTGCAGACAGTGTTAATACTATTGGTTGACTGTTGGCAAAGTTTTTGGCATGCCTCAGGATAATCTGCACTGCATTATCATCCAAAAACTGAACATCTTGTCTCTGTATACTTTTGGCGTAAAAAGAGATGTTCCGTGGAACCAATTCGCCTAGCCGCATGAAGGCATGGAAGGCAAGAAGAAAAACAGCTGACAATAAAACTCTTACGTCATGTTCTTGGACTGTGTGTTGTAATGCAGAGAGCAATTTGATAAGAATAGATTTTGTAATTGGAAGTCTGGTGTCAACAGATTTTGAAAGATTGTGGGAACCCTTAAGATTTTTTCTAACTATGAAGGAATGGGTTGGGTCGAAAACGTTATACAATTTATGGACATAACTTAGAGCCGAAACATGTGAAGTGATCGTGGCTGGGCCTAAGCCTTGTGTAAATAAGTCACCTACGAAGTTACAAATAATGATTGCTGAAAAGGGAAAGGAAAAAGGTAGGTTATTAGAAACACAGAATTTGTGTAGTAGAGTCCAACTTCTGAGGTACAGTTGTTTCGCAGATGGGGACAAGGATGCCTGAAGGAGCTGTTGGCTTGACTGACTTAAATGTAGATCAGCTCGTTTGGCACTACTGTTGGCGTTGAGTCCAACCATGGGGCAATCTTCTTGGCTTCCTGGAATTTAAAACGGGAAAGATAATCCGCAAGTACATTTTGCTTCCCAGGAATGTGTTTTGCTTTGAATAAGATGTTTTTCATTGCTGCTACTACTAATCGACGTACAAGCTTCATCAACGTTTTGTCTTTGCATGATTGTTTATTAACTACTTGAACAACTGCTAAATTATCGGAAAAGAAGAGAATTTTTTGATTAGAGAGATGTGTGCCCCAAATTTCCATTAACAGGACAATAGGGAAAAGCTCCTTGATGGAAATGTGATAATTTGCATATATATCTAACCACGATTCAACAAACCATTTTGACCCATAGACTGCTGCATAACCCATGGAACCCGAAGCATCAGTGTACATATGTAGCTTATGTGAAGACTGCCATTCATCTTGATGAAAGATAGATTTGCCATTAAAATTATCTATAAACAATTGCCATGCTTTTATATCTGCCCGCTCCTCAGATGTAAAGTCTATTTCCTCAAATGGGTCAGATACATGACACGTTTAATCTATAAGGCGTCTAAGAAATGCGCGGCCAGGGGTGACTACTTGGCAAGCAAAGTTGAGTGAGCCGATTAAAGACTGTAATTCCTTCAAATGAACTTTTCTTCTATGTACCGTCTTTGCAAGGAGTTGTCTCAAGTTGACAAGTTTATCCTCTGGTAGTCTGCTTATCATATGTACTGAGTCTACTTCTATTCCATAGATGGTCAAACAAGTTGTCGGGAGAATAGTTTTAGATTGCTTAAGGGGTACTCCAAGTCTTTGACATAAGTTCTCAAAATTATTCACGTCAGAGAGACATTTTTGAGATGACGGTGGTCCTATGAAAAAGAAATCATCAATTAGATGAGACATACCCGAGGCCTTGTATTTATTTAACATAATCCACTGCAAAGACGTGCTTAATTTCTCAAATAACTGACATGCTGAACTAGCCCCCATAGGTAAACATTTGTCGAAGTAATACTGATTGTTCCACACAAAACCAAAGAAGTGATAATCTAAGGGGTGAATTGGAATGTTTCTGTACCCATCTTCAATATCTAGCTTGGCCATTAGTGCTCCTACCCCAAATTTCTTAATTAGCTGGATCACATTTTCAATAGATTCATACTGGACAACTGCCTTATCTCGAGGAATGTGTTCATTAACTGAGTTACCTTCTGGAAACGATAGATCATGGATTATTCTAAATTCTCCCTGTGACTTTTTTGGAACAAGCCCCAATGGAGAGCAGATAAAGTTATCAAAGGGTTTAGCAGTATAAGGACCAGAAATGCGATGGAGACCTAATTCTTTGTCTAACTTTTTTCTGACCACCATCGGACTTTTTCTTACCGATGAATGATTTTTCTTAGCAGAATTTGACTGAAATTCAGAGCACCCAAGCCTAAATCCAAATTTGAAACCATCAACCAGAAATGTTACCAAACTTTTGTCATAACCTTGCAATTCCTGAAGCAAAACATCATGCTTTATTGTTGTTGGAACTGAAAATCTTGGAGTTTGCCTTGTTCCTATCTGACTTGTCCCGGTTGCAGTTGATTTTGGGGTGCTGGCCATTGCATAGCTGGCACATGTGCTTGAAATTGCATGGTGAGTTTTTGCACTTTTTACCATTGTTGTAGCTAAAGCAAAAGAGTTGTGGTGATCTTGCACTATACTGGGTGTATGAAGAGGGACGAAAGGAATGAGTGAGAGTGGAAGCTTTGACCATGTACTCTTTGATGGGGACTTGCCAAGGTACCTTATGTGACTGACGCAGCTTACGGAAGTTCTCGTCGTAATATCTCCAGGCATTGTCACCATTGGAGCTCCCGATTTCCCTAACTGTGAAGCAGTATTTTAGCAGATTGGCAGATTCTTGGGGCAACTTTTCTGTGTATATGGACATGAATATCAGAAAGGCTGAAGTCCATTGATGTAAAGACATAATTGACTGTTTGAAGGGCTGAGAATTAAATTGAATTGAATTATTCTCTATTTTGATCGATAAATCTTCTTGTTTGAAATTTGGTAGCAAACATTTAAGATCAATGAATTGATCATTCCAAATTTTGTTTTTGACACGAACCGGAACAGTTGACCCAAGAGGTATGCCATCTGCAACTGTGAATGGGACAGGATGAGGAGAGTAAGTGTTAGAACCTATATCTGCCACCGACTCACCTGAAAATAGCTGTTGAAGGTTGTTGAGTAGATTAGCATTATTCAAATCAATAGAACTATTGCTACTCGATGAAGCCTGCAGTTGTGTATCAGCAATAGGGGGGTTGCTTGTAGATGGCATTGCTTGCTGTTGTTGCCTGAGGATGGCTGCTGCCAACTGGTCATAGTCGATGAGTGGGTTGCTGGCACTGCTTACTGGTTGTGTGGTTGGATTCAAATCTGTATTGATTTGGCTGACAGGTTGTATGGACATACTCGGATCTGCAATGGTCTGACTACTGGCAATTGTAGAAGCATGACGAGAGGATCTCTTTGATGTCTTTGCTGGTGGAGTGGGTTTAGGAGCTGATGATTTTCTTTTCTTTGGTGGCATTATGTTCTACAATAAGTGAATAGATGGTGTATTGACAAGACAATAAGCAACCCATAATTTTATTATACATAGAGTGCAAGGTGCAAGAAGCCCAACTCTATATCTCATAATTAATCTGTTCTTGCCAATTTTTAACCAGCCATTGTCAGTAATATTTAACACGAAAATTATAAGTCATACAAGATAGACATGGCAGGCAATATTGGCTCAATAATTATATTTGTCATACTTCCTGACTCCCCAAAACAACCCGGAAGGCTAATTTATGGATAAACCTGTTGCCATACAAGGTAAGATCATAATTCCAGATCAAGCACATATGCAAGATCATAAAATTCTTCAGGCAACCATATTAAATAAATAAACAGACTTCACGACTCCGAGCACAAAGACAAGGACTCAAGAAGTTTAAATAAATAAACTCGCTGCCGCACAAAATATGATCATAATTCAAGATCAAGCACAGATGCAAGATCATCAACATTCTATAGGCAACTATTTTAAATAAATAAACAGACTTCCCGACATGTTCTAAGGAGTCTTGCCTCACACTGTGCAACATGTAAAATTAATGATGCTCAGACAACATGACTTGATTGACCCATGTAAATAACATACATGGCATGACTTAATGTGCCATAATTATACACTAATTGTCAATGGGCCATTATAAATGCATGTCCATACTTAATAATTTGAAATAAACTAACCCAGTTGGCATCTAATATTGATACAATAATACTTATCTAGGAGAATGCACAATAACCGCATTCCTTATGCTTCTCCAATATTTTTTCATTGGCGAAGGGGGATCCCCGGGCTTCAGGCTTCTCAGCGGAGGGTTGGCGAGGTGCACGCCATCTCTGCCTAAGTGGGACATATCTAACCAAAATCCCCTGTGTCTCCAGTAGAAGATGTTGCTCAATGTCTGTGTTTTTTGTGTTAGGAGATCATTAACTTCCGTCACACTCTCGTTGTATCCCGGGGGATTCGCGGAAGGATCCCTTCGCAGAAGCTGACCGATGATCACCACTCTTGTCCCGAAGCCGTATATCAGGTACTCGGCGAAGGAAACAATGTTGGTTACAATTTGTTTATTTGGTATAAAACCAATGTCATAGCCACCTATTTGTATAAAAAAACATATGAGGAGTCTCTGTAACGTCCCTTATTATTCGATGCAGGTCGTATGTTCGTAAACCTCCTTTGGCACAAACCGAGATATTATACCGGTCATCGTCTAGATTTAGGTTTTGCAAATTCGGGTTAACGGTCATAAATTCTGCCAGCCTTCTGATGTATGAGTGTCCGAGGAGACAGACGTGTGTTTTTGTTGATTCGGGATCCATCCCTGCCATGTTAATTGAAGATATCAGTAGACTTACTTTCTTATTTCACTGCACGCGTTAATTTTGCACCTCGTATTGAAAAAAATTAATTAGAGCGGAAAAGGTTTTAGATTTCGAGAGTTTGATCCCGATCAAAATGAACTTGAAAGATAATACAAACAATACCCAGAAATCGGAAGATTTGAAAAATTAAATAGCTAATTAGCGAAGAAAGTTTGTATATAAAACATTTTATGGAACATAAAATTTTATTTATGTTATAATTTTAGAATTATTGTTTTGAATATTTTAAACATCAGTTAAAAAGAACCGTTACATTTTGAATACTGCCCACATGCAGATTGGGTACTCATAATAATTTTTGAATAATTTCAGGAAATTCCAAAATTCTAATGGTATATTTTTGTTCTTAATTTGATAGATGTTTTACATAATTCTTTCTTGGATACTTTTTTTAGATGTAGTAGCGGCACTCTGTCCTCGATTTTTTCGGTATTTTCTATCATGTTACTGGTTTTTGTGTTGATAAAGAGTATATAATAAAGTGATGCATGAATAAACATCGAAGCGTTGTTCATGAGATCAAAATTCCCCTCCCTCTTTTTCTTCATATTTTGTTCTTAATTTATTTACTGTAAATGCTGATTTATTTTTTCCAAACCACAAAAAAAAAATTATCAAGATACTTTAATTTTTTTTTACACATGTTTAATAAGTATACCCGTTCTGATAATATTATATTTTTTTGTACTCTGTGTAAACTTAATGTGAAATATAGATGATAAATACCTTGAACAAATTCATTTGCAAGAACTAACAAAACCACGTGTATGTTTTACTGTGATCTGATATAATTAAATTTTATGTCGGAGGGATCTGTCCGACTTTTGTTAGTTTTCAGTGTAAAAAAATATAATTTTAATTTATGGATACAAACAAATCATGGCCCGCCATAGGCCAAATATTGGGATGTATAGAAAGTTAAATTTAAATAAATTAAAAGCTTGCGATATTAAATGAAAAGGTACATGTAAGCGTCTTATTTTAACCAAATGCATACTTTTTGGATTTTGTAAGACCATTCTTCATATTCTGCTTTGAAGTTTCCTGGAACTCAATCACACCCAAATGAGAGTTTCAAAACTAACAAAAGAAATGCATAAAAAAAAGTAGACAGTGATGAAAGATCAAACAAACTGGTTTTGTTTTGTGACTGTTTGATAAAAAAAACGTGACCAATACAGAGAAAAGGGAAAGTTTTCTTTCCTATAAATCACCATAAAAATAATCTAAGACAAAAAAGAAATTGAAAAGAGAATCGCGTCCCGCAGTATATATATATATATATATATATATATATATATATATATATATATATATATATAATCAAAAAAGAAAAAGAAAATGAACAGTTCCAAAGTTTCTATTCACTAGCGCTTTCTGGATTTACATCCTTCTTCAGGTGAATGTACATAATTTATCACTTAACTTATGTACATTCACCTGAAGAAGAATGTAAATCCAGAAAGCGCTAGTGAATAGAAACTTTGGAACTTATCATTTTCTTTTTCTTTTTTGATTATTTAAACTGTGTGATATCACCTTTCACTCATTTTGGATTATATAGATAGATAGATAGATAGATAGATA
This sequence comes from Magallana angulata, assembly GCF_025612915.1. Lineage (NCBI taxonomy): Eukaryota > Metazoa > Mollusca > Bivalvia > Ostreida > Ostreidae > Magallana > Magallana angulata. The sequence goes on from NC_069112.1 coordinate 41,246,694, forward strand.
GATAGATAGATAGATAGATATATATATATATATATATATATATATATATATATATATATATATATATATATATATATATATATATATATATATATATATATATATATATATATATATATATATTATGATTGAATACAACTTCATTATTATTTTCACGAAAACAATATATTCCTTAAATTAATGTTATCTATTTTTTCTTCTCAGATGACATTGTTGACAATAGTAGGTATTCGAATGATCTAATGTGACAGTTATAAACAAGCTTGCTGCATTTATATAAATCAATTTGTCTTTTTTCAGGTTTCGTTTCTTCTCTTGAAAATAAAAAAAGGTATATATGTACTCAAATAGGCTTAGTTACCTGAACATGAAAATGTCTCCATCAATATTAGAACAAATTTATTGTTTGAACTGGAGTAAATATTTTGGGATCCGGATGGCCTTTGTACAGAAATGAAATCTTCTGGTTTTATCATTAACAGTAATATATTATAAACACGAATTGAAAACAATTAAAATAACTTAATTATATAAACAGCGATCATTTCTTCTTTCTTACCTTACTTACATTTTGCAATTTGCTTACAGGGAGACCAGGTGTCTTATAAATGTGATTGTATGTTAACGTTGCTTAAACGAATGCTTAGAAGTAATAACCAAACATAAAAAATGATAAGAATGGCATAGTATGTTACCTAGAACAATTATTTCTTTAAAACCAGAACATCATATATACATAAAAAATGAATGCAAATAACAAATGAAATTGAACTTTTGTGAAGAAATATATGACAATTAAGATATATGTAAATTGTGTACTAAGTGTATACATATATTTATAGTTTTTTGAAGTGTATATGTCAGTATGTGTTTGTTTTTTATGAATAAGTGTACGTTTGTCTTGCAGCTATTATTCTTATGATTAACAAAGGTCCAAAGCAGATAGAAAGACCAGAGTCTCAATTCCTCAAAGAAACCCTAGGAAGACTGGTTTAAAAATCCTCCGAGCAGAAAGAATCATACTGACGATATATCCAAATACAGCGTTGATCTAGGGACATTTAAGGAAACAATTAAAACACGGTGCATGTATTAAATATGATATGTGATCTCTTCTGATATTCAGGAAGTCTTCATCGAGCAGTTGTATTGATATAAAAATTTAAACTCAACGAATAATCATAAAACTGTTTTGTTTGACCATAAGAGCTATATGTTGATGGATCCATATAAATAATTGAGTCTATCCGAAACCTACAGATGTCCACACATTATATATTTTACAACTGTCATTTTATAGAAAAAAAAACCATTTATTTTTATTGAATCAAAATTTTAGTGAAATATAAAGATATTTAGACAGTGGATCTAACAGGGAACCAATTATGAAGGTTTGCATGTGTTTAAAGAGTTAGCCTTTATTTTTGAAAGAAAACACATTTAAGAAAATTGTTTTTATTTTCAAAACCTTAAGATGATGTAATTATATTCTTGTGCATGTCACTTATTCGAAATGCACAGTCTAGCGTATTTGCCGAAAAATAATATTTCCTTAAACAGAAAATGGATGTTGTATATAAACATGAACTTAATCAAATTGTAGATGAAATGAATATGTTTTATGATATACATTAATCTGATATGTCAATTATTTCAAATTCAAGTCTTGCGGATTTGCCGGATATGTCAATTATTCGAAACTCACAGTCTAGCTGATTTGCCGGAAAATAATATTTCCTTAAAAAAGATCGATGTTGTACATAAACATGTACGTAATTAAATTGTAGATGAAATGAATATGTTTTATGATATACATTATTGTGACAAGTCATTTTATTATTTTCATTGTCTCTGTGATTGTTGTTTTATTATTTGACAATGATTATATAAATTTGTCGATTTGTTGTTTTTTTTCAAATAAGGTTTAAAATATAAATGACATCATCATGACATCGGTCAATTCTATCCATGTCACATTTTATGGCATTATATTTCGTTATTGCTTATCAATGTATTTATTTAATGCAGTAACCATGTTCATCAATATACTCATTTAATGTAATACCTTTTTTGAAAGTTTTGTTTTTGTTCAGAAAATAAAACAAACTCTTACTAAATGAATGGATTATGAACCTCCTCCAAAAAATGTTAATTTAAATACAGTCAGTCAATGTTAAGTAGATGAGCAGCTGGCTTATTGATGTGAAGGAAATCCACAGGCTTAACAAGTAAAAACTATGATAAGAAAGGTTTTTTTTCTTTTTTTGTTTGTTTGATTGGTTTTTTTTAATAAAATAAAATAAAGTTTTTGGATGTGTTGTACTAGTTTGCAGTACAAGGTTTGTTCGATATTTAATACGTATTGAAGCTCAGCGCAGTAAGACTTTGCACGATTATGTAGTTGATGATACTCTTTAAAAAAAACATTCAATACTTTTAATACGATATAATCACTAGTTTTTTTTTTGTTATTGATTCGTTCCCATTTTTTTCTCCGCGTCTTTAATAGAACTGCACCAAATCTTAATGAAGACTCAAAGTTAAAGGACACTCCAAATAACCTTTAGAGGAAGTATATGCTTACTTATAACTATTTTTTTTAAAATAACTGTTCAATTCCTTAAAACAATAATTATTGTTTAATTATGCAATTTTTGAAATTAATTGGTGTTGTTTACCAAATATAGCACAGAATAATGCATTCTTTGAGTCAAGTACTTATTTTTTTTCAATTTTGAAATTAATTGGCATTTTCTTCCAAATATAGCACAACATAATACATTGTTCTAGTCAAGTACTTGAAAACAAAACAACAATAAGATCAATTTTATGAAGTACATTTAAAACCGGATAAAATCAATACCAAGTTGAACAATATAATTAATTGCAGACCCTTGAACGTTTTCAAGTGTCAATTACGAGAGCCTCTCAAATCTCAATACATACGAGGATTGTCCAAAAAGTTCGTGGACAATGGAGTTTTTGTATATATAAACGGGTTTATACATACATATTGTATATATAAATCTTTGTACACAATCTAAACACACAATTAACAAACACATTTGTTTGTTATTTATTCCTTCTAAAAGAAAAAAACAGATCACATGGACTTTTGATGGGTTTATACGATATGTTTAAACATTAATGAATAAGTTATAATTACGTACGGGTGAACAGCTGGTCCCAGAGTTTACCTTGTATTATAATTTCATTTTAATATAAAGCAGTCGTGGGCATTATCGCCAAAAAAAAATAAAACTCACATACACATGTATAGTATTTTTCTTGTGTAATATTTTTGTTATCTATTTACAACCGTGTAAGCAATGTTTTGTCTTTGATAATTGTATGTAATTAATGCACTGTAAAGAAAACAAAAGTTTTATTTATTGTGAAGTTAAAATTATCATAAATCGATATTCTTGAGCACTTTTGAGCAACGTGTAATTTAATTAATTTAGGTTCGCCTTCTTTAAGTGTATTTTTTTTCGAAGAAACACACACATAGTCTTTGCCTACAAATGATTTGAACTTATCATTAAATCATTAAATCCAAATTTATCATTCAGTGCAGTTGAATACAATTTTTCCTTATTTCATAACATGTTTTGGTGTTTGATTCAATTCGTTCTTAACACTTAATTAACCTATTATTTCCATGACAAAAAAGCATTTGCACTTGTACACTTTTAACAACAAAAAAAGCAAAATTCTAATATGTGCAATAAGGTCTGACTATAATTTTGTAGTCTTAAACTTTAATATCCCCGATTTCAAAGGGCGTGATCACGATTTTTGTTATTTTATTGGATAAAGTGTTTCCAATGCTTTAGCGTCTTCAATGCTTTAGTAAGGTATTACAATTGTTAACTAAAATTTGAGTGCAGTTGTTCAGCTATATGCTTAAAACTCTTTGCTTTGTTGTGTTAAAACAGTTAACGTCATATGTTTGGATACATTTTTAGTGTTGAAGTGAAAATTGCAGTTTTGAGACCCAAAATGAAAGTGATAAACGTAAGAAAGTGTTTTTATGCTCGAAACGAATTGAATGATGCAAAAAATATGCTTGACAAATAAATGTTTCATTGGCATACGACAAAGATTTGTAAGCTTTCTTCCTTGCTTACAGCTCATCAACTGACAAGCAAATTACAGTTGATCATAATTGATTCTAAAGCAATTTGAAAAATAAAGTGTACAAACATTTACTATTGCAATTCATTATACACTCGTGAAAAATATTTGTTATGTCTTACGATATCATTTTTGTTAAAATTTTTATAAAAGTTGATAAAATAATGGGATGTAAATATATTGCAAGCAGATCCCACGAATGTTATGTTAAGTACATTGAACATAGATCACTGCAAATTGAAACGTTTAAAACACTTTAATATAAATTTATACAGTATGACGAAATTGAGAAAGGGGATCTTTAAGGTTCAATATAACGTTTGAATCCCCCTGCAGATATTTCGCTTTGTCCTTTATATGATAGGATACGGCATGTGTGTACATAACATTTGGCACAAAAAACCACTCATTTATTTATTTTTGTGATATCTTAAGGTCATATTTTTAATAAATTGTTCGTAGTTACTAATTAGAACAATTTCCTGTTGTTAGATGTATGGAAACATTATAAATTATAAACATATTTCATGAGGTTTCAATTTATTTTTTAAAGTGTTTCCTTGTTATCGTGTATTAAGCATAAATAGTAACAGTCTGTGAAATATAAGTCAAAGGCTTTGCTAATAAAAACTGCAATTTTGACGTATATGCAATGAACAAAATGAAATATGAGCGTTCGGTAAACGCTTAAAGAACGTTGAGTACAAACTGAGCGGAGTGAAGAGTCCAAAACTGTAAACGATGAACGTATGGTGAGTGAACGGCGAACGCACGAAAAGCGCACGCTGGACGCACGATAAGCGAACAGTTGGCGAATGCAATAATGATAAAGTAGAACGTATCAGGGACTGAAACCATTATTTATATTTAACTTGCCAGTTTTGCATAAAATGAATAAATTGTATAAGAGAACGATTTTAATTGTGTTTCCGTTGTTTCCACTTTCGTGGATTTCCTTCTCACCATCTGCTTTATCATATTAATATCAGAGACAATGATGTAAATGAACAAATTGTTGTAATTATCATATAAAATGATATAACAAAACAATTCCAACTTGTTTGTTATATAGCCTTTCTACGTTTATGCATTTCCTCTCCACAGTCTGCTTTATCAGATCAAATATTAGAGAAACGGATATAGCCAATTAAATGACTTTGTGGGAAATGAATCATTGTATAACTTAGGCCAACTTGTTTGTTGTTGTTTGTTAGTTTTAAATATATGTATGTTGAGTGCATTTGTTAAAGATTGGAACACGTACGTCAGCAATGAAAATTGATGTTTAAAGACATGCAAAGACAAACAATTAGATAAACGTATTTTTTTTTTAATTCTCTGAACCCCGAGATTCTTTAGTAGTAGTTACATGTATTAAGAAAACATGTATATGTTTCTAAAGGCATTATACCAATATTAATAAATGTATTTGCTATTAGTCATAATGATTTTGTATGTTAATCATCAATATCAATAAAACTTGGTCAGGTAGTACTTATTTCAAGAGGTTTTGAAAAAGATTTTTTTAAACATGGGGGCACATGCATTTGTTTACATTTTATCAAAACGGCATTGTTTAAGAACGATCTCACTGTACATATTAATGATATAACATGCATGCACTGGTTCATTTCTTTGATTAAATGTAAAAAAAAGTTAAACACTTTACAGAAGTATATAGTAAACTCAAACTCTCAAATTACAATCTAAATATGTTTAAGTATCGGTAAAATGGGCTTATTTTGTATCAGATTTTTAGACTTTAGACTACGGATTATTTTATTATGCCATTCAGTCATATCTTGTCAAAGTCTTATTTACATTTCGAAGTTACTATTTTATAACGATCATCTTCACCTGTAGCAAAACCGCGGCTGGTTCTCTGCACATCGTACTCTGAGAAACTTTAGAATTGGTTACACCGGGCAACACATGCAGTAAGACCAATACCGTCTCTTGATTTCTAGTTGCAAAGGTTTTCTTTCGGGTACTTTTCTTAAATTAGATCGCTGTCTTAACAATACATGTACAACCACATAATATGTCTGGTCTTGATAGAAACATAACTCAACACTAGCAGGGTTGTTCTTTCATGTGTGAACGTTCTCTTTTCTAAGAAAATAATATGTATAAAATACTAAATTTAAATAAACAGTGTCATAACACGTCATCTTTAGTCACCAGAATACTTATGACAATGATACTAGAAGCTTGAACACTTTGTCAATATTTAAAAAAATAAAAGTAAAGTAAAGTAAGTAGAAAGCCAATTGTAAATATATGTAGCACAACAACAGAACTGCTTTGTTATTTTGTCTCACCTTATATTTTCATAATCAATATATTTTTTTTTCAAATATCTAAAAAAATTGGCAATTTAAAATAATACGCTAATATGACATCATCGTTCATAAAAATAAGTAATATTAATTAGTTACAGTTAAGATAGATGATTTACAGTGATTAACACATGCAAAAGACTCTACTTTAACCTGTGTTACATTGCATATTCGTTTGTTACATGTCCTTCGTATGGTCAGCTTTCTTCGATCAAATATAGCTCTGTTGAGTGCATATAACCTTTTTTTTTTTTTTTAAAATTCAGTATATGGAAACCTTGTGTAAACTAAGTGTCAATACCGAGGACCTTCTAGTCCGTTCTTTCCTTAAATTTAATGAAAAGCATGATTTCTAGCAAGGAAGTTTAAACACACGTAAACTTTGAATAAAAAGTCACCAAACTCATAAACCATCTGTGAATTGAAACTATTTACACTAACGTTCCTTTTTCGTTTATATATATATATATATATATATATATATATATATATATATATATATATATATATATATATATATATATATATATATATATATATATATATATATATATATATATATTAGACGATATCTAATTATTCATTACAGATATTTCTAATTTAAGAAAATCATATTGCAGGTTGTAAAAATAGAGTACTGTGGAGTTATTAGATTTTGTGGTGGCAGAATTTTCGTGGAATTTGTGGCTACCTCTCATCTACAAATATACACCCCCACAAAGTAACAAACTAGGGCTATAAAGTCATAATTATTTTGTATGTATACGCAAATACACGAAATTACGTCCCTTCGAACCTGTAAAGATTAAGCAATCCACGGAAATTGCCCCCCACGAATTTTAATGATTCCATAGTATCTGTCAGCTTTTTTTCATTCATAATGTTTTACTAGCTACTGCAAATAATAATTATATGTTTAAGTCCAGATTACTTATTACGTTATTATCAATATTCACAGACGTCTCTCTCTCTTTCTCTTTCTTTTTTTATCTCTCTCTATTTCTCTCTCTCTCTCCTCTCTATCTCTCTCTTGAAGTTGTATAACTATTTTTTATTAACGTTAAATATGTCTAATATTACTTTTCTTCTAGAATTCTACGATGACAGATTCATTTTTATATTGCACTATGTAGATGTGCATTTGTTATTTAGACATTTTCCAATTATTAGCTACTTTAAGTACAACATCAATATATTGGATTTCTATAAAAAAAAAATGTTAATATCTGTTTAGGGTTAATAAATTTGAAAGACATTTTTTAAGTTAATTTAATCCTGATAATATGTTTCGGCTCCATAGATTTCGTACTTAACTTTTGTTTCCTGTCTTTATTTCCTGTATCGTAGTGTTTATAGCATATAATTCCCGGTCAGTTACTATATGCTGTAGTTGAATTTAAATTGCACGCTATGCATTCGCTTTTGAATATGTTATTTGTGATTTTTTACATGGGACTTTTGGCGATTTCAAAAGCTTATGGTAAGATTACATTTTCATGATGTCATCTTACTTTGCTATAGTATTGAATAATAGTTTTCATTAATTTCAATATTTTTATTAACGTACAGTGCATAGCATAATCAAGACGAATATGTACATATACTGCTTATCAATAATATAAAAATAGTGCCTGTTTTGGAGGGTAATAATTATAAAATAAAATCAACATCCCAGAAAACCATTGTCAACCGACGCGTATCCTCCCCAACAGGCACTATTTATTTTATCATACTAAAATGTCATAGTCGTTTTCTATAGAAATGACTTGACTTTTACAACAAACCGTACGCCCATCATTTACGCGCATGTAATAATTCGTTATGTTACACGTAGCCAAGTGTGTTGCTAACGCAGAGGATAATAGAGTGGATTATCAACTGCATCTAAACCGATCAGATTTCTGTATTTAACATTAAAGTGTATTAATATATTTTACAACCTTAATACATGTACATGCATTTACATGTGTAGCACTCAATATGGATGAATATATACTGTGTAAACAATTTAACTATCACATGTTTTTGTGTATTGTGACTTTATATTTTTTTGTAAATTTCTTTTACTAATTTGCATTTTATATAATCAATAATGTGACGACAGATATGACGGTAACGCTGTTGACGGACGTAAATCTGACCTGAGCTTGGACAGTGGTCAATGTTGGCCATAGATTATGTGCTAGGAATGATGAACCTTTATTATTTTTACAGAACGTAAATCAAAACTTTAAAAAAAATCACATCGAAATAATCATTTTGAGAGATTCTATGAACGTGTGTCGCTAACAAGCGTCGCAAATACTGTTTTCATATTAAAGGGTGCTTTTACATAATGTTTGAGTTTAAGTCATCGGAGGCCAGTGGTGACTTGGCCAATCTCTTCAAACATTCATGTTCCCTCGCCAATTCTTTTATAATGCTAATTAGATACTATCTGAAGTTTTTGTATCCGGTATTTGTTTTCATTAATTTATGCATAAAAGAGTAACTGTGAAAATATTCCGCCGTATTCATATACGTTGTAGAGTATAATTAAACTTCACGAGATGAATTTACCTATAGAGATGTTACCCATGTTTTTATTGATAGAAGTGTTTGCGATTTCACAGGCTTATGTATAGTTTACATGCATATAACGAATTGTCATTAGAAATTCAATTAAACAGCTAGTATGTAATGTAATTTTTCCTTTTACATAAACAAAATTATTATTGAGGCGGTTATCTACCTGTATTTTTCATCATTATAATGTTATGTAAGTTGCATTATTAGTTCACTTATTTCGTAAATGCTGATTGTTTGGTACTTTCATAAATCATATTTACATTTTATTACCGAAATACATTGCTTTAAAACACTATTTTAGATAAAAAAAAAAAACAATAGGATAAAAAATAACATAATTAATAAACGTTCAGTAGTTATTCATATAGAATAATGCATTTGATACATTCAGGTTTTTATAAAAAAAAATCATTTAGAAGATTTGACTTTTTATAAAATGAAATGACAACAACTGCTCGGGCAAATCAAACAAAATCCCACTTTAATTGTTTTTGTTTATAAGGAATGTTCATAAGTAAATGTTAGTTTAAATGAACCTACTCAATGTTGTAAATGTAAATAATGTTGTTTATATGGACTTCCGTGTTTGTTGCCAGTTAACGTTGCCCTCAATAAACCATCATACCAGCTCGATCAATTCCTACCACGTGACGACACGTATGACGCCAGTAACGCTGTGGACGGACGTAAATCTGACCTGAGAATGCACGCTGGGCAATGTGCGATATCATTCTTATCAACAACCGCCACCTGGTGGGTGAACCTGAGCAGCATCCACAGGATTCATCACATCACTATCTTATTCAGGACGAGCAATGACGGTATAGTCACAGTCATTATGTACCTTGGAAATGATAGCCTCTGTGGTGTAAACTGTCATCATGCATATACGTTTTTTATTTACATGATATCATTTGGGTTTTATCAAATTGCTAAAGCTGTGTATGATTTCCCTGTTAGTTTAAAAGATGTAATAACGAAAAACATGTTGTTAGTTTTAGTGTAATACAAACTGGAGAAAATTAATCTGTTTTAAAGACTGCAATGAACATGAACAGTAACTGAAAAAAATGATCAAACATATTTACAATTTTTAAATTAAAATTACAAATTAAAAAGAAAATAAGACATTGAGTTCAAAAGTTTGCTTTATTCACTTTATAGATATATTTATTCATGTTTTAAAATGAGATAATATGTCAGGAGTCATTTGAGGTAAACTTTGCGGTTACGCTGAGATTACTTACATATTTGCATCGTGAAATGGATTAAAATGATAATGTAGAAACACCAGATTACACATCTAATTGGTTATTTTTTTCCTGTGGATTTTAAAGGTTTTGATAAAAGTGTTCTGTTGCATTATAATAGTCCATTTTTCCCTATTATTGCAATTTATTTAAAATAGTTTATTAGCTATTAATAGTAACAAATCATGAGAAAGGTTATGACATTACTTTCGAAAATGTTAGGTATAAACAACATTTAAAATAATCACATACAAAATATACATATTTTTCACGAACTTTTTCATATTTCCTTAAAAAGAAAGTTTGATCATCATACACTTTTTCCTTCTGTAGTTATAAAACCCGTCTGACAAATTCATTTGAAGTTTATAACAGACTTAAGTATGTTGAACAGAATAATATGTAGCTTTAGTAAAATACCTTAAAACTGCAAGCCGAAAACCTGACCTTAAGGTTCTGAGTCTTAATTGACGATTTTTGTCAATCCTCTATATATGAAAATACATCAATGCATGACCTAAAGTAAAAAGGTAACGGTATGAACGACATGAAGTTTTCATTAATAAAGATTGTCTAATAACGAAAATGTCCAGTGCTATCAAAATTATACAACAACAGTTCGCGCAAAGTTTTAACTAAGCAGACTTGTGTCTCATCTAAAACCGCAATTTATCGAATCATAGCAGGTAGACAACATAAAAATCAAACGATAACCTTGTTGTTAACTTTTTTTTAGATTGTACTCAAGCATACTTTAAACCCTTAGATGCAGATTAACACAAACAATCTCTAACATATATGCATGACTAACATGACGACTAGATAAACTTACTGTATGTAAAGAGATTATTCTTACAATCACGATATACTTCTTGGTGTGTTTTAGAGTGACACTTGAATGGTCAGATGTGAGTTTTACCTTCTGTTAATAACATCTATTCGAATTATGAGCGACAATTAGATATATGTTATTCTTGAAAATAATCTTTATAGTACAAACATTCTTGCGTTTATTAAAACAAACCAATGATTGTGTTAAAGAAGGCGCTAGCATGATGAAGAAACCTTCGTATGTAAGCTCCTCTAAATCATGTGAAGTGTTTTCAGGGTCAGATATTAAATGGATTAGGGCTTTTTGATTAACTTAGGAAATGTTCAATGTTATGTACATTGTACCAACCACGGTTATTAGGGTCTTCCGTCTTCAGCGGAAGACCCTACTATTATTCTATTGTTTCTTTTTCACTTTTCTTATTAGGGTCTTCCGTCTTCAGCGGAAGACCCTTCTATTATTCTATTGTTTCTTTTTCACTTTTCTTCTTAATATTCTTTTTTTTTCTTACCGATTTTGTGCAGACGATTTCTCGGAGATGGCTGGGTCGATTTCGCTCAAATTTTCAATATAAACGTGTTTTTATCTAAAGCTGATACTTTTTTTTTCATTTTGAACAAACACTTCCGGTCAGAAGTTATCGTCCGTTTACGATTTTCAAAAGTCAATTTTGTCTGTCGGGTTTCTCAAAAACGAGTAAAGATAAAAGGCTGAAATTTTCAGAGATGATAGATCTACCGTTTTTCTAATGTACCTCGGTATAGAGAATGTCCGCCGTCACTACCGGTCGTCACCGGAAGGAAATTTCAAAAATTGAATTTTTCGACTTTTTTATTTTTAATATTTTTCTTTGAAATTTTAAAACCTTATAGTGACCCTTTTACTGATTAAGAATATGTAAATAGTTTTTAATTCGATCAAGGCATTCTCGAGAAATTAAGCGTCAAAGTTCTGAAGCGGAGTCCGAGTACCTCAGTCGTTATAGTCGTGGACATGGCCCAGGCGACCCGGGTTCAAGCCTCGAGTGCCGCAAAATTTTTTTCTCTTTTTTTCGCTTAGATCTACGATTTTATCTTTGAATTGATAAGTTTAATCTTATCTTTTCAAAAATTGGACGGAAGACCCACTCGTTGCTCGCAACGAGATCGAATCTAGTTATTCTTTTTATTCTTTTTTTGTCTTACAAATTTTGTGCAGGCGATTTCTCGAAGATGGCTCATTCGATTTTCTTCAAATTTTAAGGGATGATGTGTCGGCATCTGAAGTTTGTACCGCCTTTTCAATTTCTTAAAAATCACTTCCGGTCGGAAGTTACCGTCCGTTTACGATTTTTAAAAGTCAATTTTGTCGGCTAGAGATCTAAAAAACGAATAAAGATATAGGGCTGAAATTTTCAGTGAAGATAGACATCACTTTTACCTGTTGCAACATGGTCATGAAAACGTCCGCCGTCACTTCCGGTCGTCACCGGAAGGAAATATAAAAAATCGATTTTTTCAACTTTTTGCTTTTAATATATTTTTCTAATGGGTTGATTCTTTTACTGAATCAGAGTATGTAATTTGTTTTGAAATCGATTGATGTGTTCCCGAGATATTAAGCATCAAAGTCCTGAAGCGAGAGTCTGAGTAGCTCGGTCGTTAGAGTCGTGGACATGTGCCCACGCGACCCGGCTTCAAGCTTCGGGTGCCGAAAAATGTTTTCCTAATTTTTTTTTTTTGCGTTGATTAACAATTTAGTCTTAAAAGTGAAGGATTTTATCTCATTTATTCAAAAATCGGACGGAAGACCCACTCGTTGCTCGCAACGAGAAAGATCTAGTTAATAATATTATCATTACTTGTGTACCTTAAAGGACATATCGCATGTTTTTCAATTTTCGGAATTTTTTTTAAATAAAACCATTCTATACTCATTAAAAATGAAGTTTATTAACGTTTTCATAAAATATTCTGCCTAATTCGTGAGTTTGAAAGCGATGAAATTCAAATGTCGCGATATGCATATTTTCTCTCTCGATCTACCCGCCATGATGTGTGACGTCATATGCGACCTCGAGCGAGAATGTGCTGTTATCCATGTTTGTAATTGGATTAGATTTAAACGACAATTAAACTAATTATCACCTATTAAATTGTCGATAACGGGACATGATGGTGTTCTGTGCCTCCTGCGGGTGATTTCGCCACCGAAAATGGGGATTTGGACTGTTGTTTTTTTAAGTTTCCCTTACGAAAGTATGCGGAAATCTTGTGACAAATAGGGGTCTATCTGTCGACGAGAGGATTTATAAATAAACATTCAATTCATTTATTATAAATTATATGGTACATTTTTGTAATTACAGTTTCATAAATAAATCGTATTCATTTCTCAAAAAGAAAAAAATAGAAGTTTATGCACAGGGGCCTGTGTACAAAACGCAAGTTTTTCGGAGAAAAATAACGCAATTTTGGATACCGCCTCACTTTATTAGCTGTTTTTTTTTCTTATTGTTAAACTATACGTTCATGTATGCATTGGTTTTGTATACATGATTTCTTCATTCATACATGTAGCTCACCTCTGCAGAAATCATAATTTTAGTACGGTAGGTGAGATTTCTGTGAGTTTTATTTTTTTGTGGGAGAAGTCATGGATCGAGTTGTCGATATTGATTGTTTACGCGAGAAATAGACAAAGTTTGTTGATATACATTTATACGTAAATGGATAAAAAAAAAATACGGAGATTGGGTTTTGCAGAAAAAAACAATAATTTAGGAAAACGTTCTTGTCTGCTTTTATAATCCAGTGTAATATAGAGTAAACAACCTTAGAAAGTTGTGATCAGTTACTGCCGAAGAAACAAACTTCTTGTGCACCACAGTTTTACAATAATGAACATTCTGATTCGTAAGGAACGCCAAAAACCAAGACTGTTGTAGATTTTAATAAATAAACACCTTTAACAGATTTATTTGGCCTACAATCCTTACTAAGTTGTGTTTACAATATATATTTACACGTCGATCAATTTGATCGTAATTGCCGACTTCATCGTCGCTTTTTCGGCAATATCATCGTTTTGTATCCGTACTAGTGGCTCAAACATGTACGACTGAATAATAAGATTCTTTTAATTTAGTCAGCATGTAAAAAAACCAACGTACATGGTGAATGAATGTCAAAATTAAAAGAAGATAATGCTAATCCTACAATTTGTTTACAATCAGCTGTTCGAAGAAGGTCGCATGAGACGTCACTGTACCACGTGACACGCTATCTAATTAACGAGTTTTTAAACGATCGGGGCTATAATTTAAATTGATATTATGGCGTATTACCGCTTTTATACCGTTAACAAACCGTTAGGAGTAATTATTAGATACACAAGGAAGCCAAAAAATGTAAAATGTCGTATACTTTAGAAACATGCGGTATGTCCTTTAAGGTTCAAGTGATATTTTGTTAAACAAGAAGGTGTTAGGTGCCTTTTTCATGTTATTCCTGTTTGGATTAAGCGTGCTGAGTTTTTAAAAGCAGGCTCAGACAGTCCTGATCGCCACACACTCTCTGACTAATCTGACTAATTGTTTAAATATATTTTTTTCACCAACATTTTTCTCTAACAACCATCATATATGATACATGTACCTGCTGAACAATTGATATAAAAATTTTAATTTTCAACAGAGCGCAACCAGTGTTGATTATAAAACCTGTTAAAATAGTTAATATACATATCATCATTTTTTGTATATATTGAAGTGGTTTAATAATACGTAATTTTCCCCCAAAGATTTTCTCAGGGGTAAACCCCCACGGTTATATTCGATGTTATGATAAGCTGGCATTATTTTAAAGACAAATATATGAAATTTGCATATATTTTCCATGTAAGTGAGTGTTAAACCACTTATATATCTTAATCGATAGGTGCATGAGGAATGTGTAATTCCTATTCATAAACCGAGTTGATATTTAACGATTTTGCAGTAATCAGTGTAGAAAAATCGTATAATCTTGTTTTTTATTGGATCGATAAAATAACTTACAGATTCTTGGTATCTGAGGGAGTTATCAAAGCATTTTCTTGGATTCTCCGTGTATGTCTCCAATACGACGGATAGATTACAGGGGACATTGTGTTTCAAGGACAACAACTTCACAATAAACACAATACCTCCTGTCTTCACAACAAACTGTTCTGTCCAGGGACAATATGTCATCTACTACAACGAGAGACTACCTGGAGTTGTCTACCCTGTCGGTTATGCTAGTAATGTAAATAATGACCTTTGTGAAGTAGAGGTGTATGGTTAGTGTTCTTTATAATTTCAACAATCTTTGAAAAGTGTTTTAATATATTTCAGAATTGGTCACATACTTACCTTTTATCGTTAAAACAAGATACAGTAAACTAGTGTGTAGACCCTGTGGATTTAATCAGTAATGTGACAACGTGTTGTCAATTTCAGTAAAACTATCAAATCTTGTTCAATCATTTAAAGTATGTATTTTTTCTCGGATTTCGCCCCCCCCCCCCCACTAAAAAAATAAAAAAAAAAATAGTACATTGTAAGATGTTATGTTTAGCAATAGTTTTTATTGATGTGAATTATTAAAACTAGGCACACATAACCGTTTGCTATTTAATCAATATAAAGATGACTAAGAACAGGAATAAAGCATTCCAAACATTTCATTAAGCATCAACATGACTGAATCCTCTTACTGTAAGGTTGATTGATGTTACATTTATGTTATGGCGGAGTTAAAGTGGCCAGATAGTATAACCATATGCCATTATATAAATAGTGCCTGTTTGGGAAGGTAATTGTTGAATTTGACACCCCGAGACAACCATTGTCAACCGACGCGGAGCGGAGGTTGACAATGGTTTTCGAGGGGTGTCAATTTCGACAGGTACCCTCCCAAACAGGCACTATTTATTTTATTATACTGAATGTCTTAATTAATTTTTTTTTTACTGTGTTTATATAAAAAATGAAGTGAATTCTACGGCGAACCGTACGCGCATAATTTACGCGCATGTAACAATTCGTTGTGTTACCCGTTGCCAGGTGCGTTGCTAACGCTGAGGGTAATAGAACGGATTACCAACTTCGTCTTAACCAATCAGATTTCAGTATTTAACATGAAATTATGATAATATATAAATAGTGCCTGTTTGCGAGAGTAACATTTGGAATTTACACCCTTAGAGCACCATTGTCAACCTCCTGAACAGGCATTATTTATTTTATTATACTGAATGTCTTAATGTTTTAGAAAAGTTCACTGCCTTTATATAGAAATCACATGGATTCTACGACGAACCGTTTCTCATTGAATTGGTTTGGTCGTATATTCTCTTGTCATGTAAATGAAATGCACGGTATTCAGTTAATATTTGAGATCATTGCGATCGATGCATTTTATAATAGTAAACATTAGAATAAAGGTTGACCAGCAACATTAGTTTACAGGTCAGACTGTTTTGTTCTAAATGTTGCAATATTGCAATATGTTCCTGGTTTAAATAAAAATTGTCTTGATGAATTTTTGTGCATACCAATAAACACAGTCGCGTAAATTAACGCCTCTTGCATCTTATTTCTTTAAGAATAGATTCAAAATAATTAAAACAAGAATTGTGTAATAAATAACTTATAATATACAGGATGTCCAGCAACAGGATTTTACGGATCTAACTGCTCCATTCCCTGTCCAGACGTCAACTGTCAGTACTGTCACATAGAGACGGGCTATAGCCAGTGTTGTAAACCTGGGTACCAAGGTCAGCGATGCGAATTAGGTAAGGAATTATTTCAATAGACCAACATTATTAACTATACGTTTGCATACGGGTGTCTTGCTTCGTTACGTATTGACTACAATTACAAAGCATTAATAGAACTTCTCAAACATTATGATACTTATTAGGATCCAAAAGTAGTAATGCAAAATATGCAATGTGCATGTATCAACGTGTATTACTTTGTATCTTTATGGTTAAAATAAACTCCAAAAGATTCAATTCGATCAAAATTAGATAATTCGTGTGTTGATTAGTTTCTGTATTGACTTTTTAACGTATTACAACTGTTATAACAAATATTATAAGTGTGTAATTAGTCATGTTTTTTTTCTACAGCAAAAGGCAAATATCCCAAACAGGCTTTTGCGAATTTACGGCTGTAGTGAATTCTATAAATATCCTATTAAAGTCCTAATATAAAACTAAAAATGTCGTCTTTAACGAACACATTATTACGAATGTACGGCTGTAACGAATTAAATGTACGACATCGCAGATGATATCTTAACGTATTTTTAAAAAAAATATTTCTGTAACGAATTTTGCACATTGAAAACATTTCATTAAAAGTGCACGAAATTTAATGACTTGTCAACTGCTCTAATGTTAATAAAATGGAGTGCATACATAACATATAAAAAAAATATCATTCAGATTCTGAGAAAAATGCAACGAAGTAAAAAAAAAGTTAGGACTGCAAAACAAAACCGGTATTCTGTGTTTTGCAGTGCTTAGACAAAAACATAGTGTAGTACGTTACATTTTTTAATACCGGTAAACCAGTTTAATTGATCAGACTTGGGATTTTATTACAGGCTCGGGATTCCAAAATTCTGATTTAATTTGAAAATGACTGTTGCAATTGAATCGTTCCAAACACGAAAAGAAAGGCGGAAGTTTTGATATTGTGACTGGTCAAAGAGCTTCCCTAAAGCCAAAACATGTTGACATGCTGATATTCTTAATAAAGAATTGGAAGTAGGCCCTGTTGTATTTGTAACTATGCCTCCCTGCCGGATTACTCTATCAGTCAAAACATGTATTGCATATGGTTAATGTATAATCATTGATTGCTGCACGTTTTCTTTTTTTTTTCCATCAGATCTGCGGACTGCCTAAAATGTATTGCACTAAATGTACCTAATTCAGTACCTTGGTCTAGTTTTGATAGATGATTACACATTTAATTTTCAAGATTTGTTTTTATTGGAACATTTCATAATTTTACATCAATAATGTTTTATTTATTTATTTTTTTATAAAGACTTTTAGTGCAAATGAATCCTGTAAAAAAATAATCAATTCATAGTCAGTCTATTACATGTAACATTTAAAAAAAATCAAATCAAATCAAATTTTGATTTAAAAAAATATTGCAAAACATACCGTAATGCATTTTACAATATTGCAATATATTCATATCACAAAATCCCTTTCCACAATATCCAGTCCCAAAAATAGTTGTGTTTGAATTTGCAACTGATAATTAACTCGAATATAAAACTTACGAGAGTTTAAAGTACTGTCAACCGACTGATATTTAACAAATTAGCAATAAGATTTATCACAAGTTTGCTATAAATATATAATAAATCACGGCTTAAGTAGAAATCGAGTTTTGCTAATCAGCTAATAAGATTTATACATACTGATTTTCATATTAATTACACTTAAAGAACCCAATTCAAAAAAAAAAATAAAAAATCAAAAACAGTATTTTATAAAGGACTATGTAGCCCATACCAGTTCCATTTGAAGGTTTTTTGTCCTAATTAAGGTCTTCCGTTTCCAGCGGAAGACCTAATAGTTTTCGTACGATTTCTTCTTATTATTAGGGTCTTCGGTTTCCAACGGAAAACCCTTCTGCTATTCTACGGTTTCTTTTTCTTTATCATTAGGGTCTTCCGTTTCCAACGAAAGACCCTCTTGTTTTTCTACTGTTTCTTTCTATTATTATTAGGGTCTTCTGTTTCCGACGGAAGACCCTCTTGTTATTCTATTGTTTCTGTTCCTTATTATTATTTTTAGGGTCTTCCGTTTCCAACGGAAGACCCTCTTGTTTTTCTACTGTTTCTTTCTATTATTATTAAGGTCTTCCGTCTTCAGCGGAAGACCTTACTGTTTTTCTACGGGTTCTCATTCTTCTATATTATTAGTATTTTTCTCCTTGGTAGACACCCTTAATTTCTCAGCCAATTCTCAATCGATTTTGATGATTTTTACAGGGATAATGTCTTTGGTGAATATCTCTTTGCCTCCCACTTCCTGTCTGAAAATTCACATCCGCTTCTGAATTATCTCCCTTTTTCCTGTATTTTGGAGCATGATGTTGTCCACGCATCTCCTAAGGAACCGTTATAGTTAGAGACTTGAAATATATATGCAAGACAGAGTGGTTATGGTAGATATGCTTGCTTGTTTTAGATTTGTCAAGAAGCAATTTTCCTTGAAGCTCGCTTGACCCGAAATTTGGGATTAAAATACGTTTTAATTTTTTGTGGTTTTCTTTAATTATCTAATTTCTGAAAAATATTTTGTTAAGACATGTAACGTAAAAAAAAGTTTCTATTTACAAGACCTTTCTTTTAAAATCAAGAAAAAGGGGCTGGCCCCTCAAATTAGGGGACTAAACGGCTCTAAAGTCTTTAATCTGTAGCCCGTTACTAAACGATATTTTGTGAAGTGTTGTATTAGCAAATATGTTCATCTCACAGTTATGTATCCAGGCAATGTAATGATTTTTCCATGTGTTAGGTAATTAAGGGTTTTTAGGGGCCAAAAGTCCAAAACTTTGATCACCCATATCTCAGAAAGGAAAAATATTTTGAAATGCAGTACAGAAGAAAAGTTGTTCAAAATGATGTTTTTAACAATATGCAACCTTCAAAAGTTCGTTAAACGGCCCCTATAAGGAGATAAGGGACCGGCCCCTTAAATCTTCTTTCTTTTATATCTCCAGAACGGTAACGAATTTGTAAACACTTGTTGAACAAAATGTGTTTAGAATTAAGTGACCTTTTATTTGATATCAAGAAAAAGGGGCTGGCTCCTTAAATTAGGGAACCAAAGGTCTCTAAAGTCTTTTATCTATAGCCCTTTACTGAGGGATATTTTGTAAAATGTTATGAAAGCAAATATGTTTATCTCACAGTTATGTATCTAAGCGATGTAATGATTTTATCATGTGTTATCTAATTTGGGGTTTTGTAGGGGCCAAAAGTCCCAAATTCTGATCACCCATATCTCAGAAAGGAAAATATTTTGAAATGCAGTACAGAAGAAAAGTTGTTCAAAATGATGTTCTTAATAATATGCAACCTTCAAAATTTCGTTAAACGGCCCCTATAAGGAGATAAGGGACCGGCCCATTAAATCTTCTTTCTTTTATATCTCCAGAACGGTAACGAATTTGTAAACACTTGTTGAACAAAATGTGTTTAGAATTAAGTGACCTTTTATTTGATATCAAGAAAAAGGGGCTGGCTCCTTAAATTAGGGAACCAAAGGGCTCTAAAGTCTTTTATCTATAGCCCTTTACTGAGGGATATTTTGTAAAATGTTATAGAAGCAAATATGTTTATCTCACAGTTATGTATCTAAGCGATGTAATGATTTTATCATGTGTTATCTAATTTGGGGTTTTGTAGGGGCCAAAAGTCCCAAATTCTGATCACCCATATCTCAGAAAGGAAAAATATTTTGAAATGCAGTACAGAAGAAAAGTTGTTCAAAATAATGTTCTTAACAATATGCAACCTTCAAAATTTCGTTAAACGGCCCCTATAAGGAGATAAGGGATCGGCCCCTAAAACCTTCTTTCTCATATATCTCAAGAGCGGTAACAAATTTCTAAAAACTTGTTAGACAAAATGTGTTTAGAATTAAGTGACCTTTTATTTGATATCAGGAAAAAGGGGCTGGCTCCTTAAATTAGGGGATCAATGGGCTCTAAAGTCTTTAATCTATAGCGTTTTACTAAGAGCTATTTTGTGAAAGGCTATTTAAGCTGAATTAGGTATAATACGTTTATATATCCTAACAATATAATGATTTTCTCTTGCGTACCTAATAAGGGTTTTTTAGGAGCCAGAGGTAAACAAGTTTAATCTTTTCTATCTTAATTTGAAGAAATGCAAGTATTTAAAAAACAATATAAGAGAAGTTATAAAATGTGATACAAAAAAGCATTAGTTCTCCACTCTTTTTTTCCATATCATGTTTTTTTGTCGAAAATCAAAGTCGATGATGTTAAATTTCCTCCTAAAAATCGGATGGAAGACCTCCTCGTTGCTTGCAACGAGATCGTGTCTAGTTATTCTTAACATTCTTTTTCTGCCTTCTTTTAAGCTTTATTTCTCGAAAACTATTCGCCTGATTTGCACGAAATTTTCCGGACTTATAGGACACCGGAGGGGATAAATGTTTTTAGTTAAATTTATTGTTGACGTCACTTCCGGTTTCAGATATTGACGATTTTATAATTTTTTAAGGGTCATTTTGTCCCCGCATCTCCTCCGAAACTTATTAAGATAGACGCTTGAAATTTCCAGGGATTGTAGATGAATGTCTGAAGATGTACCCCCATGCTTTCAATTATGAAAATTGCTCAAGGCCTTAAAGCTCGCCTGAACCTGAAATTAGCATCAAATTTGTTCACGAAATTTTTGCACATTTTCCGTTATACCTTTTGATGTATACATATTTTGCTAAAACATGTAATGCAATTTCAATTTCCACGAGCTTTCATTTGATATCAAGAAAAAGGGGCTGGCACCTTAAATTAGGGGCCAAGGGGGTTGTAAAGTCTTCTTACCATAACGCTTTACTGAAAAATAATTTATTATTAATTATAGAAGCAAAAATGTTTATTGTACAGCTGTTTATCTATATGGTACCATATTTAAGTCAAATGTTACGTAATTAGGGGTTTCAAGGGGCCAGAAGTTCAATACTTTGATGATTAATATCTGAAAAAGGAGAACTATTTTGAAAAGCAATGTAGAACAAAAGTTGTTCAAAATACTGTTTTGTACAATATGCTACCTTAAATGTGTTTGTTTATGACCCCATTTAGGAGTTAAATGGTCGGCCCCTAAAACATATTTGTACAGATATCTCAAGAACGGTAAACATTTTGTGAACACTTAAAAACAAAATATTTTTATATTTACAAGACATTTCATTTGATGTCAAGAAAAAGGGGCTGGCCCCTCAAATTAGGCCATTTTAACTTTTTCATTTTAACACTATTTAAAAACGATCAAGATTTTGTAATGCATTATAGAAACAAATTTGTTGATCGTAATAATATCAGTTTGTAAAACTCATTGCCACACCCATTGATGACGTAAGTAGAGATTTTAGGGGACCAAAATCTTAAATCTTTAATGTGTTGTATGTGAAAAAGCAAAACTCTATGTTAAGCATTTGAAAGGATATTGACAATCGTATACATTATCGAAAAGGGAGGGGTTGAGTGGAAATTCTGAAATTTCATTGGTATTTTGATTGTATCGTTTAAAAATAGAACGGAAGACCTACTCGTTACTCGTAACGAGATCGTATCTAGTGTTGAAATGCTGGTTGTAAATACTTCTGCAAAAGTCATTCTTCTTTCCAAAGTTATTGTTTTTAACAAACATTTCAGCCGATGGGATAAGTGCAGCTTTCTGTACAGCACTATTTTGTAGCTGCTAAATGTGATGGGCCCAGTTATTAGGTGCATATAAGTGGCATGCAGCTGTGCTGAGCTTCAACAAACAAAACCCTACAAACTGTTATTTTTTTTCTTTCTCTGTACTACGAATTTGTGTTTCGTAGCTATCTTATCAATTGTATATTGAAGTGATGGTTGTGTAGCCCCGATTACAAAGATCACAGGTGACATGTTAAATTTTTGCTCCATTCTGCAAACACTTCACAAGTAGAAAATATTTGTCATACTCTGATTGTTTAACCTAAGTGAAGAAAGAGAGGAAAATGTGTTACAGTAAGTTCAAGTATATCTTTTACAACATACACCATAGCATAGCATAGCATTGAAATCTCATAGCATAGAATTGGAATCTCATAGTAAAGCATACAATCTCATAGAATCGCTTTTGTTATATCAAACCTAGCTATGCCATTCAGTCACTTTTCAGTTACCTTTCAGTCACCTTTCAGTTGACTGAATGGCAGAGCTTCATCCTGTGATTGAGGCGGTTATCTACCTGTATGTTATATAAGTGGCATTATTAGTTTCCTTATTACCTAAATACTGTTTGTTTGGTATTTTCACAAACCATATTTACCTTTTATTACCGAAATATATTGCTTTAAACTTTTTTAGATAAACATATTAGGATAAAAAAATGATATCAATAAATATGGTTTGGTAAATTTATTCATTTAAAATAATATTTTTGATTCAGGTTTTTATTTAAATAAAAATATAAAACTAGACTTTTTATAACATGAAATGACAACAACTGTTTGGACAAATCAAACAAAATTCCACTTTGTGTTTGTTTATAAATATTGTTTATAAGTAAATGTTAAAATGTAAATAATATTGTTAATGTGGGGTTGTGTGTTTGTTGACAGTTAACGTTGCCTTCAATAAACAAGCATACCAACAGTACCCATACAAACCAGGTGAAGACACGTATGACGCCAGTAACGCTGTGGACGGACGTAAATCTAATCTGAAGATGGCTGCTGGTCAATGTGCTGTATCATATAAAGTAAAAACCGCCACCTGGTGGGTCAACTTGACCAGCATCCACAGTATACATCACATCACTATCTACTTCAAGACGGGCAACTCTGGTATAGTCACAGTCATTAAGAATCTTGGAAATGATAGCCTCTGTAGTGTAAACTGTCATCACGCATATACTTTTTTTATTTACCTGTTAACATTTGGGTTTTTATCAGATGTCTTAATCTTCGAATGATTTTCCCTGTTAGTTTTAAAAAATGCAATACCGAAAAAAAAATGTTGATGGTTTCTGTGTCATAGAAACTGGAGAAATCTAAACGGCTGCAATGAACGTGAACAGTAACTGAAACAAACGATCAAACACATTTACAATCTTTAAATTACAATTAAATAGAAAATTAGACATTGAATTCAAGAGTTTGCTTAATTCACTTTATAGATATGTTAGTCCATGTTTTAAAATGAAATGATATGTCAGGGGTATTTTAAGGTAAGTTTTGCAGTTACATGGAGAATACCCACATATTTGCATTTTGATGTGATTTGAAAAAAAAAATAGAAACACCGAATTGCTCATATACTAAGATAACTTTTTTTTTCTGAAATCTGAATTTTGAAAGGTTTTGATAAAATTGTTTTCGTTACATTATAATAGTATATTTTGTTCCGTATTGTTGCATTTTATTTCTTAATAGTTTATTATCAGTTAATAGTAACAAATCATGACAAAAGTAATGACATTATTCCCCAATATTTAAGGTATAAATAACACATATAATAGCCATATACAAAATATACATATTTTTCACGAACTGTTTTCATATTTCCTTAAAACGACAGTTTGATCATCATACACTTTGTACTTCTCTAGTTATAAAACCCGTCTGACAAATTCATTTAAAATTTATAACAGACTTAAGTATACTGAACAGAATGATATTTAGCTTTAGTAAAGTACCTTAAAACTGCTAGCCGAAAACCTGACCTTAAGGTTCTGAATCCCAATAGACGATGTTGTCAATCCACCATTTATGAAAATACATCAACGCATGACCTAAAGTAAAAAGTAATGGTAGGAACGGCATGGAGTTTTCATTAATAAAGATTGTATAATAACAAAAATGTCCAATGCTATCAAAATTATACAACAAAAGTTATAAAAAAGCAGACTTGTCTTTCATCCAAAACTGCAATTTATCGAATCATAGCAGGTAAACAACATAGAAATCAAACGATAGCCTTGTTGTTATTCTTTTTTCCAGATTGTACTTTAGTATACTTTAAACCCCTAAATGCAGATTAAAACAAACAGTTTTCAACATCTATTCATGAATGGCATGACGACCAGATAAAATTACTCTATGTAAAGAGACGATTCTTACAATCACGATATACTTCTTGGCGTGTTGTAGAGTGACACTTCGTCAGATTTGAGTTTTATCGTCTGTAAATAACATGTTTTTTCTCGGAATTATGAGCGACATTTAAGTATTTGTTATTCCTAAAATCGGTCTCTCAGCGCAAATATCCTGGTGGTTTTTTTTAAAACAGACAAATGCTTTCTAATATAAGATAGTGTGTTAAAGAAAGCGCTAGCACGATAAAGGAATATTCGTATGTATAGCTCCTCTAAATAATTTGAAGTTTATTCAGGGTCAGATATTAATGGGATTAGGAATTTTTTATGAACTTGAGCAATGTTTATTGTTATCTACCCACCATGGTTATCAATAATATTATACATGTATATACTGGTGTACCTTAAGGTTCTAGTGATATTTTGTTAAACAAGAAGGTGTTAGGTGCCCTTTTCAGGTTCTTTACTGTTTGGATTAAGCGTGCTTAGTTTTTAAAAGAAGGTTCAGACAGCCCTGATCACACACTCTCTCATTCAATACATGACACTGACTAATTATTTAAATACATTTGTTCACCAACATTTCTTCCTAACGACAATCACATATGGTACCTGCTGAACAATTTATGTTACTCTTTATATTTTATTTTTAATTCACAATAGAGTACAACCAGAGTACACAGTGTTGTTAATAAAATTTGTTAAAATAATTAATATACATTTCATTATTTTGTATATATATTGAAATGGTTTGATAATACGCAACTTTTTTTTCTCAAAAAATTCTCAGGGTTTATCCCCCACTGTTTTATTCGATGTTATGATAAGTTGGCATTACTTTAAACGTCAAATATATGAAACTTGCATATTATTTCCATTTAAACGAGTGTTGAACCATTTATATATTTTAACTGATGGGTATATGCAAAATGTGTAATGTGAATTGCCTAGGATGTGATTGATATTTAGGTATTGTATAGTTATCAATGTAAAATAAATATTATATAAGCATGATCGATAACGTCTTGCACAGATTTCACCTTTCGGACGTTCCTAACAGACAATTTACTTGGATTCTCCGTGTATGTCTCCAACACCACGGATAGATCACAGGGAACGTTGTGTTTCAAGGACGACAACTTCACAATAAACACAATGCCTCCTGTCTTCACAACAAACTGTTCTGTCCATGGACAATATGTCATCTACTACAACGAGAGACTACCAGGAGTCGCCTACCCTGACGACTATGAGAGTTATGTAACGATTGACCTCTGTGAAGTAGAGGTGTATGGTTAGTGTTCTCTATAAATTCAACAATCTTTGAAAATGTTTAAATATATTTTATAATTGGTCACATATTTACCTTTTATTGTCAAAACATAATACAACATAATACAATAAACCAGTGTGTAGACCCTGTGGATTTAATCAGTAATGTGACAACGTGTTGTCAATTTCAGTAAAACTATCAAATCGTTTTTCAATCATTTAAAATGTCTATTGTTACTCAGAATCCCCCCCCCAAAAAAAAAATATATAAAAAAATAGTACATTGTAAGAAGTTATGTTTAACAATTTTAATCGATCTGAATTAATAAAACTAGGCACAAAGACACGTTTGTTATCTAATTAATATAAGGATGACAAAAGACAGAAATAAAGCATTCCAAACATTTTTTTTTAGCATCAAAATAACTGAATCCTCTTTTTGTAAGGGTCATTGATGTTACATTTATGTTATGCCGGAGATAAAGTGGCCAGATAGTATAACTGAAAAGATTGCATATACCATTTTATAAATAAAGCCTGTTTGGGAGGGTAACAGTTTAAATTGACACCCCGAGAAAAGCATTGTCAACCGACGCGAAGCGGAGGTTGACATTGGTTTTCGAGGGGTGTCAATTTCAACTGTTATCCTCCCAAACAAACACTATTTATTTTGTTATACTGAATGTCTTAATTTTTAAGAATTATATAGGAATAACGTGAATTCTACAGCGAACCGTACGCGCATAATTTTCGCGCATGTAACAATTTGTAATGTTACCCGTTGCTAAGTGCGTTGCTAACGCTGAGAGTAATAGAATGGATTATGAACTGCGTCTAAACCAATCAGATTTTAGTATTTAACATGAAAGTATAACAATATAAAATAGTGCCTGTTTGCGAGGGTAACAGTTGAAATTGACACCCCGAGAAAACCATTATCAACCTTCTAAACAGGCATTATTTATTTTATTATACTGAATGTCTTATTGTTATAGAAAAGTTCACTGCCTTTATATAGAAATCACATGGATTCTACGACGAACCGTATGCACATTTTTTACATGCATGTCACAATTCGTTGTGTTACAATTTACCTGTTGCCAAATTTGTTGCTACTGAATTGGTTTGGTTTGGTCCTATATTCCCTTGTCGTGTAAATGAAAGACATGGTGCTCAGTTAATATTTGAGATCATTGCGATGGATGCATTTTATAATAGTAAACATTAGCAAAAAGGATGACCAGCAACATGAGTATACAGGTCAGACTGTTTTGTTCCAAATGTTGTAATACTGCAATATGTTCCTGGTTTAATTAGAAATTGTCTTGATGGACTTTCGTGCATACCAATAAACACAGTCGCGTAAATTTACGCCTCTTGCATCATATTTCTTTAAGAATAGATTCAAAATAATTAAAACAAGAATTGTGTAATAAATAACTTTTAATGTACAGGATGTCCGGAGACAGGGTTTTACGGATCTAACTGCTCCATTCAGTGTCCTGATGTCAACTGTCAGTACTGTCACATAGAGACGGGCACCTGTCAGGGATGTAAACCTGGGTACCAAGGTCATCACTGTGAATTAGGTAAGATATAGTTTCAATAGACAAAGATTACTTATACGTGTACATGCCTGTATATGGCCTCGTTAAGTATTGGCAACCATTACAAAGCAGTTGTAAAACTTTTGATATATTTGTTTCTTATTCTAAAATAATAATACGAAACAAGTATAAGCATGTAATGTTTTTCTTTAATTGTGTATAATAAAAGAGCATACACATGTGTGCTCTTATGGAAACAAATTAAAAAAAAACAACTTTGAAACCTTTTATTTTAAAACCCATTTGATTCCATATAAAATAAGTTGCTTCGCTGATTAGTTCCAGCATTGACTTTAATAAGTTTCACAAATGTTTTTAAAAAAAGAATTGTTAGTGTGCAGTCAGGTAAACTGTTTTTTCTACAGCAAATGTGAAATTGAGCAAGTTTACGGCTATTGGGGTTCGACAGTCTGAAATACTCTCAGCTGTCTGTTTCAGACTTTCTAACGAATTTCTGCAAGATTTCTTACAAATTCGTTATTGACATTCAAGTAATAACAGCTATAGCATTGAAGGAGATTGACTTTATCAGTTAAAAGTTTTATACAGGTATAAATATTCAACACGGAATTTTTGATATAACAAACATTAGCTTTTTTTCAGTATATTGGATATAGTTTAGCAAATTATAAAAACAAGGCCAGTAATCACTTCCATTTGTGGGTCATGTATCATACATTGTTGCGGCAAACATGTACAAAATTGTATTGGTTTGAAATTTCAAAAACGAAATTGTCTACTTATGCTTAGCAAACCCAGTTTGAAACTCCAAAATCAGTATTTCGTCTTTTGTAAAGAAATATGTAGCTCTTGCATATGGTGGTTTTTGTCATAATGTTGGATTGCTGATTGTGAATTCATTTACTTCTTTTTCAAACGTATAACAAAAGTTACAGACGATGAGAAAAGTGTAGTTTTCTGTGCAGTATAATTTAAGCCGATATATTTTGTTCATGGAGGTGGCGTGCTTGCACTATGTTGCTACAAGCGACCCATAAAACCACATATGTCTAAATCAGATACAGCTGTTTATTGTGTCAAAATTACATTATTTTCTTGTATTTTTACTAGCTTGTCCACGTGGTTATTTTGGAAATGATTGTACTGAAAAATGCAATGACACATGTTCCGGATGTAATAATGTGAATGGCGTTTGCGACTCTGGATGCATCCCTGGCTGGAAAGGTTATCACTGCAACGAAGGTAGCGTTCATAATATTTAAAGTTTGGAGCGGATTTTTTTTCAGGCAGACTTTATTTACAATATCTAAAATAACTCAAACACTGATTCATAAAGAAATAATGATGACGACGCAATTTAGGTTTAGTAGTAATAAGTTAGTCCATCCATAACGTAGGCGAATTAAACAATGTTGATTGATCTATACTTCATCAAATACATATTTTAAAGCTATTATGAGACTGACATAAACCAAACTCGGGTATATGTATGTAGTGAATTAAATGAGCTTTTGCACTTCAATTGTTTAAAGAGTTGTCTGCCCTTAAGAAACATTTTTTTTTAATATAACTTTCTGAAAATATTTATGGTAAACTATAATTTTTTTAGCATATTTGAATAAAGGGAAAGCTTTTGCAACTTTAAACCAAGAAAAATGTGAGACAATTGCTTGTACTGAAGAAATATATTAAAAGGCTTTTCTCCAATATACTTCAATACTACTAGTACTTCAACGTACGATAGATTTATTAAAATTATTTATTTTTGCAAATTCAAAGGTGAATCTTAATTAATTTTAAAAACAAATCATAAAAATCACACTAAGAGTTTAGTGATCAAACTTGCAATATATTAGGTATGAAAATGACAGTTATGGTTGGACTAATTGAGAATAGGGGTTGTCTAGTAAAGCCAAATGAATGCATTCTTTTTAAAGTGTTCATTTTGGTAATACTGGTTGTTTATTGATTTGGTTTATGGAAAAGTTGTAAATAGTAGAAACAAAATAGCTAAAAATTTAGGTTTTTAACCGGGTTTTCCAACGGAAAAATCCGATTATTAAAATGGTGAAAATGGCAGGCGGGCGGGCGGCTGCCAAAAGGGTATCCTCATTGTACAGATAACTCCTCCTACAGTTTTCAAGATAAGATGTTGTTCTTTTGCAGATCAATGGTAAATTTTTTTAGAGGTGTGCATATTGCTAGGATTTTGATTTCTGGTTATTTATGAAAAAAATACTAGCTTTTGAACTAAGTCATTTCTTGGCAAAATGTTTCATATAGGGTACTCCATTTTACTGGATACGTGTTGACATGGATTATGAATACAGTTCACATAAAAGAAAACATGGTTTGCTTGCTGTCACATTGACAGCTTTTCACTTGTTGTTTGTTTTATTTGTTAATATATGTAGATAAAACATTCAAAACACTGCATACCAAATGTTTTTTGTGTGTTTTTATTTGTAATTATGAATATGAGACACATCACTGTGATGGACATGTGTTAATTATATTAAAGAATGTGACAGAGGATCGTATGGTATTAGATGCAATGAAACATGTGGACACTGTCGTGATGAAAGCCAATGTTCCCATATCAATGGGACATGCTTAACTGGATGCGAAGCTGGTTTTAAAGGGGACGTATGTAAAACAGGTAAGGAAAAA
Source organism: Magallana angulata (assembly GCF_025612915.1). Lineage (NCBI taxonomy): Eukaryota > Metazoa > Mollusca > Bivalvia > Ostreida > Ostreidae > Magallana > Magallana angulata. The sequence goes on from NC_069112.1 coordinate 41,277,192, forward strand.
TACAGGTACAGGCAACGGAACAAATTCTTTCTATTTTTTTCCTAATCACCTAGTTATTTAATTCTTACATAAAATAAAGGCATGACAACATGTAACTGTTGCAACGATATACAGAGAACTGCATTAATTTTAAGGTAGCATTATATAGCATTCTCAAAATATTAAGTTAGAGTCATTTCATATCATTTTATTTAAAAGATTGTGACAGTGGTTCATACGGCGTTGACTGCAAGGAAATGTGTGGAAACTGTCTCAGTGAAAGTCAATGTTCTAATATCAATGGAACATGCTTCACTGGATGCAATGCTGGCTACGAGGGGGACTTGTGTAAAACACGTGAGTAGAAAGTTATCAGGACAACTAGATAGATATGCAGCAGGTTAATAGGAAAGAGAAGATAACTTAAAAAAAATGGAGATGTATCACATGGATACATTTGCCATGACTGTTATAAAATATCCAGTAAACTTCTCTAAAACGAAAATAAGCAGAAAAGTAAACTTTGATTCATATATAAAGGAATAATGATATGACAAAATTCAAAGCGATATAGAAAAGGTTTTATTAAAAAAATCATGAATGAACGCATGACTTGTAAATATCCAGGTGCCAACAAAATAATCGTTCACATATGAACTTGAGGAATCAAGGGTTTTTTTTTATCAATTTATAATGTTTCTAAATCAAACCAAGTGCCATTGTAAACGGATTTTTATAATTTGTTTAAATGAAACCTATGATTTATTTTTTCTCAAAAAAGAAACATAAAACAAAAGGAAACAAGCTGTATGTCAACTTAATGTCAAAATTAGACTAAAACGCATAATAGTGATTTTTTGCAATTTTACGAGAAAAAATGACGTTCACTAACGTTAATGTTTAGTTTGTTATGGTTATAAGACAATACTGATGCAAGTCATTGAAATTACTGTTACTGCATTAACCTGTGCTAAACAGCAACAGTTGTTTGGCATTTGTTGTATCTATAATCGTTTTAGAATGCAATAGAGGATCTTATGGATATGATTGCAATGAAACATGCGGGCACTGTAGAAACAAAAGCTATTGCTTTCCGGTTAATGGTACTTGCTTTACTGGATGTGATGTTGGCTTTGAAGGAGCCATATGTAAAACACGTGAGTAGGCATTTTCAAGGCATAAAATTCAATAAACAGAAGGGGTTTTTTTTGTTATGTTTTTGTTGAAACATTTTCAAATTTTATTATCAGTATAAAAAAAAATTGCAAAATTAAAGCAAAAATGCTATACATATATTTGTGTCTGTTGACATATATTTCATGTATGGGAAGCAGATTGTAATTTCTAATTACGATTTGAAACAAAGGTGCATACTAGACACAAGTGAGTAGAATAAAAAGTGATTACATCATAATAAATTCTATGATCAAAGAAAAAAATAGTGCATGCATAATTGGTCTTTCTTTACTTTGGAAGGAAAATATTGGATATCAGAAATATTTTTAAAAAAACGCAAAATTATATGTTATTTTTACTTTTTGCCAGGATAATCTACATATTTTAACGTGATTTAACTACAGAATTAGTAAAACAGTGGGTTTTTTTTCTTATTGCGTCAAAGTAATCATGACTTATCATTTGATCCAAGTGCCACATTATACAGTTCGGGTGTATTTAAGACTTATTCAATGTATTTGAAATCATGTTTTTCCCCGCTAGTTTGAACGCATCAAACTTTGAATTATAGGTCAATCCAAGCTACCACTCAAAGATTGTATGCATCATAAGTATTTCAAACAACAAATCTAATAAAATGACAGCGAATTTCTATGCGCGTTAAATCAATCAATCAATCAATGAACCGAGAAAAAACGTGAAAAGAAGGCTTGAGAAAAAACTGAAATAACAAGGCAAGGTAAGTTTTGATTAAAATATTGCAATTTGTAGTGTGGCATTTTTGTAACCTGTAAGAACAAATTATCAGTGAAAAAATGTTATGCAAATCTGTTTCAGCAGTCTTTCCTGTCGTTGCCAGTCTCGATAAAAGGTGTATGCTACAAACATCTTACAAAGTTTTACAATTACAGATATTTCTATATAAATTGTAAATTTTAATCAATATATATATGTTTCAGGATTTCACGAATTTATAAATTTCTTTGTTATATCAAGTATACTTTCAACATACTTATAATGTTGATTGAAAGGTTTAACTCAAATTTACTCTTATTTAAATCTTAATATTTGTTTTTAATTATTTAAATGCATAAAAGAAGTATTTTTAATAGTTAACACATGAAAGTTAATTTAATTACAGCCACATTGGGACTTTAAAAGACATCAAATGAGTATGAAGTACCATATGTTTTATACGTCGTTGCATCGGCGCTAATGTTATTTAAATAAGTCAATGCAAGCTTTCAATATTTTATTTTTTATCTATTTTCTGTCAAGTTATCAGAGCATGGTGCCGCGTTTTTCCAGCACACTGTGTCTATGTTGGAAATTCTGAAAACGTAAGTCACATCTTAAATAGTTTAAATTCTTAGCCTAAAATGTCCTTTGAAATCAACAGATGCTTCTAATAATAATTATAATTCACCCTTTCACACGTGTGTTACCTAAAAATGGGGTATCGTATAATTTTTCTTTGTTTTTTTTGATTTGCAGATAAAACATTCTTTTATTGGTGGTTTACGATAAACAACGAACAGTTCTACAAGAACTACTATTTAACTTGTTTTACAATTTAATAGCGATGGGGGATGTAAGGCAAGATAGAATTAATATGTCTATTTCAAAACAATATTGCTCTACCACTTTAGAAATACTCAGCATATTTTGATATTTAAAGCTGCATGGTCCGATTTTTGTGTAATTACAGTATCACAATTTTTTTCATACAAATCATTTATCTTAGAAAGTTATGGACTTTCTCCTATTTACACCAGCAGAATCAGTCTCCTTTCAAAGTTAAAAATAGTCAAAGAAAATAAAAATAATTTCTCTTTGGGCAAACGAAAAAACAAACCAAAATGCATCACGGGAATGTTTAGAAAAGGAAACCGCTTGGTTTCGTCCCCCGAATGATTGGGGTTATTCAACCCGTATGCTGTGCATCGATTATAAAGAAAGCAGACTTTAGAGATATTAGCGAACAAAACGTACAATGTTGATTTGTAATTTGTTTGATCATTTCGACCTTTATTTAAAGCGATGACAAATTCGTAATACAACCATACCCGTCTCGTCGTCAGGGGTGAAATTTAACATGAGGCAAAATAATGCGGTACCTTTTGATGTCGTTTGTTTTGTTAGCAAATTTTGTACGTATTTTTCTTCACTGAAATTTGGCATAATTGACGGGTAAAACTACTGCAATGTCTATTATTATACATATACTAAGCATAGCCATCGTTTAAAAGCGTGCATAAAATTTGATATAAAATCGGACCAAGCAGCTTTAATGTAAAATACAAAAAAGTACGCTGTTTTATTTTGAATAATTATTCACTGACTAATTTCATTCCAAATAATATCTATGAATTTATCAATTGATTCTATGGCCAAAACTTGTCATAACGGATAATTATATACTTTCAGAATACCATTGGAAGTAGTTTGGCTCATAGAAAATGTACAATAATAATGTTGTACGAAAAAAGGGTAAAAAAGAGATATTTCAGCAATACATGGTCACAGTGGGATTCGTTAATTAACTTCCTCATACTTGATTTGCTACAGGAGAGTAAACACTTAATATGATATCATGAAACTTATTCAAACAGACAAAGGTCAATAACGCCAGAATTGAAAATAAACATTTCTTCACTGAATACTATTGATCGACAACTTCTATGAAAATAATGCACATTGAACATAAATGCTTTTGTGACATCTTAAGTTTGCCTAAAAATTAATTCGTCATCCTTTTACAACATCATTCTTTGTTTAATTATATTGATTCTGTTTGCTTATAATGTGTTTTGTTTTTAACGCTTTGAGCTATTTTAGGTCACCTGAGTCACTCAGGTGACCTATTGCAATTGTTCTTCGTCCGTCGTCGTGCGTCGTGCGTTAACAATTTTACATTTTTAACTTCTTCTTGAAAACTACCAGGCCAATCGTTACCATTTTTTGTGTGAAGCATCTCTATGGTAAGAAGAATCTAAACTGTGAGATTCATGGCTCTACCACCCCTGGGGTGCCACGGGTGGGGCCAAATATGCAAAAAAGCCAAACTTTAATAAATATTCTTCTCTCCTTCCACATTTGTGAGGAAAAAACTAAATGCATGGTTATGATGTCCATAAAGCCTTTTACCAAAAAAGTGAAATTCATGGCCTCTGGTTCAGGGGTTTAAGCTCTAGGATGGGGCCAACATGGCCATATAGTTAAAATGTATTAAATCTTAGAAACTCTTCTTCTTTACTCCCATATATATTTGTTAAAAACTAAATGCATGATTATATGTCCATGAAGCCCTCTAACAAACTGGTGAAATTCATGACCCCTGGGTCATGGGTTCAGGCTCTATGGTTGGGCCAATATGGCCATATAGTAAAAATGTATTAAATCTTAGAAAATCTTCTTCTCTACTTCCATATATATTTGTTAAATACTAAATGCTGGTTATAGTCTCCATGAAGCCCTCTACCAACATTTTAAAATTATTGACCCCTCTATTAGGGGTTCAGGCTGTAGGATGGGGCCAATATAGCCATATGGTAAAAATGTTTTAAATTTTAAGAAATGTTCTTTTCTACTCCCACACATGTGGGCAAACACTGAATAAATGGTTATGATGTCCACTAACTCCTCTACCTAAATTGTGAAATTCATGGCCTCTGGCTCAGGGGTTCAGGACATTGGGTGGGGGGGGCGGCAATATGGCAATATAGTGTAAATGCATATAATGTTTAAAAGTTTTATTCTCTATTCTCATACATCTGTATTAAAATCTGACTTATAATATTATGTTTACCAGGAAGTCCTCTACTGAAATTTTAATTTTAATTTCCCCTGGAATATGAGTCTAGGGAAGGGCCAAAATGGATGTATAGGTGTTAATGCATATAATGTTAAAAAATTATCTTCTTTACGCCCACACATCTAAAAGGAAAACTGAAGTCATGATTTTGTAGACCAGATCTTTAAGCTTTTTGCAAAAATTGTCGGTTTCATAGTTCTTTAAGAAAGATTTCAGGCAGGGAGGTGACCGTCAATACAAATTTACAATTTTTCTACTCCAGAATGAAACCTAATTAATTAAATGCATATATGAGACTCTTCGACTAGTTTGTGTATGGGTTATATGCTACTCAGATGACCGTTAATGACAATTGGCCTCTTGTTTCTTTAAAAAGATTATACTATTTTTACTGTTGCTCCAAAAATGGCGATTAATGATTAATGATTAATGATGTTTATTAATTCATCAAATTGAGGTAATCAAGAAACTTTACACTGGTTACCCATCCATACATCCTTATTTATTTGTTTACTGTATGGAAGCTAATCATATACTTTTGTAACATATAAAGTAGGTAAATTAGTATGACGATTTCTGCTTCGATTGCTGAAAAAAAAAGTTGATAGATTAATTATGTATGCAGTTAAAGTATAACTATGAACATGCCGATTGTGTTTTTGTTTTATGTGTTTCATTGCTGTTATTAATGAGTGCCGCCTTTTTAATTATTAGTCAACATTTAAACGGATAAATAATTCAGTAAAAAATATGTTATATGGAAATTACTTTTTTCAAAAATGTTTTAGGACTTTTCTCGAACCCAACAAAGTTTGTGATTTCTGTGACCGTGTGCAGATAATGTTAAAGGTAAGCCAATTTAAAAGCAAAAGTAAGAAATTGTGAAAGTCTACATGTAACTAAGTTAAAAGTTCTTAATGAATAGACTGATATTTTGTCTTTCTTGTTGTTTAAGTTAACCTGTATGAGTTCTACTGTATACCATGCGGGAAGATTGAATTTTCATCGACCAGTCCAAAAATGCATTCAAAGGCAATTGTGTACACTCTAGAAACAAGTGATATCCTCTTTCGTGACTTTCGTGACATGTTGAGATACGTGCATTCCACGTTGCTATTTTTGTTAAGTACGTTTCCTAAGATGAACTTTTGTATCCACAAATACAGATTTCAGGAAAAGCAAATGAAAGTACCTTGTTACGTATATCGTAATGTAGCTGTAAGCTAATAATACAGAGCGTTAAGCATACTACTGCTTTCCTTATTTTTTTTTTCTTCATGGTGATTTTTTTTAGAAAGATAAAAGAATATTGTCAAAAAATATCTCGTTATTTCATACGTGTAATGTGTATTACTTTTGCTTTATCAAACAGTGGTGCTTTATCAATTTCTTCTAGCAAGCACTATTTTAGACACAGCCTCTCGCTTCAATGCTTCCGTGACCTTGTTTTTGGAAGAAAAAAAATCTTCCTGTAAATTCCACATCACTATTTCTACTACCCAACAAATTTTTATTTGCTTCATCCAACACGTTGAAACGGTTATATTTGCTCGGCAAGCCCAGCGTATGTGTTAACTATTTCAACTCTTTGGATAAAGCAAATATAAAATCAGATATAAATATTCTCTATATATCTCTATATTATATATATATTTGTATTATATTTATATTTCATATTTTGCATTGGGCGCACGGCGGGTGTGGCCGGTCAGCAGAAAATCCTTACTCATCTTAGGCACCTGATCCTACTTCTATCAATTTGGAGGTCCGTGTTGCTCTGCTTTGAATTTGTATTTTGTTTCATTGATTTTTGATATGGTTCACTGTTTGTTATTGTCATTTGTTCATCCACCCATCAAACCAAACATACTCCCATTTATTCCTTAATTCATCCCTCATTCCAACCCTCATTCTTTTTTTGAATTTATCTTTAATAAATAATAATTAATATAGTGTTAATCTTTACAATTTCATGTGCAACTAGTGCATACAAAATGAATACCTTAAGCGTTTTATTTGCATGTGACTCAAAAGTTGAACAAGTTGAACACTTTTTGTTATCAACACATGTCACTGCTAAAAATAAATAAAACAATCATAAAAACGGGATACGAAGTCTTAGAAATCGATATCGATATTTTTTTTTCGTAATTTTGTTGACAGTCTACTAGTTTTATGATATTTCAGGTGTATTAGTTTTTGACATTTAATGTTTTTGGATTCGCAAACAAAATTTGGACAAATCATACTCGGTGTCATTGTTGCAAACACAGTTGAGAATATTTAAGGTACAAAATTTTAGATTATTTTCATTTGATGATGGGTTTTTTGGATTAAGTTTATGTTAAATACTTACATGTATTTGTATTATCTATTTTATATTGTAGAAAGCGTATTTGAAACGACAAATCCTTATTTTTATGACATGAAAAACTTTAATATAAATATCGGAAACCCAATGGACAACGAACATATTTCGTTGAAAACTTTCGAAAATGTTAAGTGTATATAATTGCAAAGTCAGCCTCGTTTGACTTTTTGTTTGACTTTTTCTGTAAACAATACCAGTTGTGTTTTTCACATGCATAAAGAAAGTTATGTAATCTTGAGTTAAGATCACTTCATCTCTTAATACAAACACAGTTTCTATCTTAATAGGGTTCTTACACATTTAAGCAATAAATAACCTGGCCTTACTTGGTATAAAAGTACGATAAAACAGAGCCCATGATTATCGATAAAAGTTCTCCACAGCAATGTTGTCAGGTAATTTAATCAGCAAAAATATCTCTCTCTCTCTCTCTCTCTCTCTATCTCTCTCTCTCTCTCGCTCTCTCATTATCATATTCAAAAGTGAAACTCAAAAATCAATTTATTGAAGTTCTACACTTTTACAAAAAGTAGTTATATATGAGATTTTTGCCAAATTGCATGAATGTTGGGGAAAAAGGTATCTATTTTATTGTTGTCGTAAAATTGAAAACGATCTGATTTTATTTACAAAAATGTTCACCGAGTAAAATATGATGTAAAAAGCAGAAGTAAAGCTAACTGAATATTATAAATTTTACTAAGATCAAGAAAATATATAAAGAGTAAACAACATTTTTTTTCTTTAATTTTTTATACGGAAAACCTACCGATGTTAACATGTAACAACTACATATTTATGTCGTTAGATGCATTACTCTTCTTTAAACGTATGACAATTTGAACATTTTTTTTAATTGGAAGAAGACATGCTCTAGGTACACAACATAATTTGTCTTTATAATGTAAGATAGTATGCGTTGTTCTTAACATTTTAAGGAAACGTTTATAACTGATATATGGAGTAAGTGATGAATAATGTTTTTTTTCCACAGCATTTGTATTGGTGGTGTGTTTGCACTTATGTTATGGTAAGTTCATTGCAACAGGTTTAAAAGAAATATTGAAGTTGCATAAATCAAATAAAAAAGTAATTTAAATTCATTTGATAAATTGTAAGAGTTATACTCGGATATAATTGTTAAACAAAAAAGGTGCAGAAATTTCACCTCTAACAACAAACAAATAACTGTGACGATATCTACACTGAGCTGTGGATCGTAATAACACATACGTCTAAATATGTTGTGTTTTAGTTTTATCGATAATAACAGGGCTATCATCTTGTACTTTATACAAATTAATGTCAGCTTTTTTATTGCTTAACCGTAAAAGATTCATATTAAGATATAATGCATATTTATATTAAGCGTATCGTGTTATGATTTAAGATTACATCACTTGCTTTGTGCATGCGAAAAGACATCTTGTATTGTTGTCAGGAAGTGATTAAAAAAAGCTTCGTAGTATTTTTTGCCATCAGTTTCTATCGTCCTATAATTTATATTCGAGACTAATGTAATGCTATGCGCAGATGTCTTGGGAGTGGGATGTTTCAGATGATACTGACAATTATATCCATGTATTAATTTAAAGAGTTATTGCAAATAGGCTTCGATCCCTTCCTTGCAAACACACATTTTACATGCATTACCCCAGTGGAAGTTTTCTGATCCGAACATGCATGCATGTATGTTAAAGCGATATTATTTAAAATGAACCAGCTTGCGTGTCGAAGTTTAGCCGCGCTGGTAACATAAGAACAAATAGATATCAGTTTAAAAATGTACAGATATACAACTCTATAACAGTGGATTTAAAACCACTCATATCCAAGTAAACTTGAAATAAAAGATACCACAAGGTATGCGTCATCTGTTTCATAGTTGGATATCTAAATGGAATAGGACATTTATGGTAGCCTAACAGCAAATATTTATGATATACGTGATGACTTCATTTTTCTATAGTCAATGTTTTCCTAACATAGGTCGCAATGTACTTTCGTCCTTTGCATATGAAGTTTTTGTATCTCAATCCAATACACAAGAACATCCTCAGCCTTTATTTTTAAGTTGCATGCAGTTTCTAAGGCGAGGCAAGCTACTCACAAGCAAGTTGAGTTAACAGAACTATTAACAGTATCAATTAAAGACATTGTGTTCGTTTTATGGTCGTTATAACGGCCTTGACAGGAAAAAAAAAGTATTTTCAGGGGGAAAATATATGTACAATATTCCTCTGGGTTTTATGCTGATTTGCGTTTTTTGTACTTATTGTTAGACCATAATTACTCACCTTATTGTCTCCATTTTTTCCCGACGACGTTAAAGAGGTGCTGCCGGTAAGCCGAGGATGCTTAGTCATGGCACCTGATGCTACCTCTATTGATGTTGAACATTGTTCATTATCAGTTAATTCGTGTACATCTGAGAATCACAGATTTAAAAAACTATTGGCACAACAAAAATGCCCTTGGTGCCTTTGTTGATAATAAAAAAAACTTGCAGTTAAGCAAAATTTCCCTTGATACCTTTGATGATATTAAAATGTCTCAAAACTTCTTTATTTAACGTACTAAATTAGAATTATCATGTACACTTTATATTATATACCCAGTGGGTAGGCAGAGCAATAAACATTTCTAAATAACCATGGTCTTAATTATTTATATTTTGCAGCTCCCTCAACACTGGTAAAATGTTTTTACTACTATGAATTTGATCAATGCATGTACCTGACAAAATTCACTGAGAAACCTAAAATTATGATCACATGCCTGGCCAAGTTAATATTTAAGTATACAAGGTTAACATAACTATCAATTTCTAACAAAAGTATTTTTAATTTTAGGGGAGTTGTACTGTCTAACATGTTCTGAGGTGGTGTCGCCTAGACATTGTAAAGCCATCCGCCGATGTAGTGAAGGACAGGTTAAAACATTCAATTTACTTGGATTTTGTTTCCGATGTCAGATAAAAAAGAATTGAAGTGTTTTTGGGTTTTTTTTATTGTTTTTTTTTTTTTTTTTTTTGGGGGGGGGGGGGGTCTTCCCTGCAACTTATGTCATATTTTTTTACCATCTTAAAAGAAAAATTTGGTTTTTTATAATTTAAAACGAAAGTCTGCGCAATGTATCTTTTTGTTATAAAAGGAATTCCTCGCAAACAAATATAAAATAAAATTTGATAAAAACCTTTCGTTACATTATCTCTTTCATGAAAACATTTTCCCCCAAAATATCATGCATATACTCTGCAAAGAAATTTCTAATAAAAACGTCATATTATATGTTTGTAATGTTAATACCGATTAATTGCATTGTCATTATAATTAATTTTCACAGGTATGCTTCACTGAAGAATACACAAGCATAACAGGTGAAACGTTATACAACGTTGGATGCCAAAGTTCATTGGTAACCACAATCAATATTAATTGGATCATGTTTTAAGTTGTTATAGTATTTTTCAATATCAGGCTATTCTTTAGATTAAAAGGTTAGTTATAAATTATGATCTGAGAACAGTTATGATTAAAAAGAAATACTATCTAAAAACACCTAAATGTATGATTGATAAAAAAAAATGTTTAATATCAGTTGCTTGTTTTTTTTAAACAAAATGATATACAGTACCGATTATGCCCAACCTAACAGAAAGTAAACTCAAACTAAACCTTGGGTTTACTTCCTGGGTTTACTCAGGGTTTACTATAGTGGATCCAGAGTAAACCAAGAATGGACACAGAGAGTAAACCCCGATCAGAAGTAAACTCCTGAAAGCAGACGCTAAGTGTTAATTCGTTATATACAAGGGGCAGGAATTACAGGCAGTATTATGGTAAGATAAAATGCAGGTCTGCTTCACAATTCAGTGCTTACAGTTGACCCCAAAAGCAATTCTCGCGCAAACCAAAAGTAAACCCCCAGTAAATTCTAAGTAAACCCCAAGTGGACCCAAGTTTTCAAAAAATAAACCCAGAGTAAACCCAAAGTAAACCAAGAAAATAAACCCGAGGTTTAATTGGAGTTTAAGTTAGGTTAGGTATGATCGGTACTGTACATGAATAATATTGTTATGGCTCTTAATAAGAATATCAATTCAAATGATCCATTGTCAAACTATAAATTATTTTCCCAAAAAGTTTATACTTCAAGTTATGAATTATTAATTGATTTTTGATTTGCATTTAATCTACTTATATTTTTTCTACCAACGCCTGCACACAGCGATGCCAATCAAACGTAAGGAATCCATTTTTAGAAAGATTTATAGGATCACAGAAATACGTGTATAGTCCTGATACCAGAGTATGCTCTGAATGTTGTTCTTCAGATGGGTGTAACAGGAACGGCTGTGGGACATTAGGTGAGGTGCTCCTCTGAATTAAAGGAATGTATATTTTCAAATATATTTTATGTTAACCAGAGGCATGCGACCACATAACTCACATACGCAAAATATCATGCTTCTAACTCTATAAAGTGTATCTAATTGAAAATATTGAGACAGTTTAGTAAAGTTTCACATACATTTTCTTTTCAAAGACTTTTAAAAAAATGACGTCAAATATGTATCCATATTATCCATATTTTTTGGCAAATACAATTTTGATTTGTGTATTCCTATCAAAATAGAAACCCTTTCCATTTTGAACCTATCATCTTCCTTACAACATAGCCTATATTGGGGGGAACATACAACATTCAATTACACTCAATTTCAAATTGTGTCTTGTTGGAAAGAAAATGGTTCTTGAATTTATACACATGCATTGTCTCTATCTAAGACTGGTTTAAGACAAGTAAGATTCTTATTGACCCCGTTCTCAAAAAAGATGACGAAAATATCAGAGGCCGCAAACGGTCTTAACAGATAAAGTCATTTATTTTCGCAGTTGGTGGCAGGAAGAACAATGGATCGTGAACCGTTGCCAAAATAATCACATGTTAAAAAAAAGGATTTGTACAAAACTTGCACGAACTAAAGCAATCGTTACACAACCCAAACGCAATAGATTTTGCGATATATCTCAGTCTATATGAGACTATTGTATTATGATCGCGAGTGTTGTAGGATAATGCGACATGATCGCGCGCTTGATACAGTGATCAGACGATTGAACGTGTGCCATTGCGATTGGACCTGCGGTCATGCGTTCAATAGTACGAATGCTCGTGCGAGCATTATTTTCGTGTGGTAAGAAACCGGGTATTTACACACTAGTTGTAAAACATGGCGAATTGAAGCTTATATGAACCATGCAATGATAGTGCATGTAAATGTTGCAATATTACATGAGAAACGTTGAGTAGCAGTCTAATGGTCGCAAAAAAGAATGTACAAAACGCTGTAAAACGTTCGTATTGATGCTCTTATCCTATTTTGTGATAATTTGGATTGCGTCTGAAAAGTTTGCATGTTCACTATATTGAGGAGACATGAAAACGCATGCAACGAATGCGAGAGTTCGTGCAACGTATGCAAGAGCTCGTGCAAAGCTATATGAAAATCCGCTCGCAAAATGTTCTACATTGCACGTGATCAAATTGTGCATGGCTTTAATGAATAAATAAAATAAGAGCTAAAACGCAGATTACAATACATTAGACACATTATACCAGATGTGTTTGTACATGTACATTTTTTTTGGACACATGTGTTTTGACATAAATGTTTCTACTTTATTATTTACTTGTTGAATTTTGTACCTTGGTGACTCTCTAACCACTATTCTTTTCAAATTATACGATTTTCTAATATAAAGAAACATACCTTGCATTTATAATTACTAGACATATTCTTTATAGATTATCCGGAAATAAGAGGACCTACATGCTTTGACTGCCAACAAACTCGAAATCCTAAGTTATGTAGATCAATAGCCGTATGTAAACAGTGGGAGGTAAACATATTATATTATTCGTTTGAATCTTAGAAAATAGGATGTAAGTAATGCATATTCAGAGTTATTAAGTGTGATTTTATTTTCAGCATCTGCCTACGTGTTAATCCTTAGAAAAAAGTCACATAAACTCTTGAATTCTAAATTATCAACCGTACATCGAACTATATGTTCAAATTCGAACAAGTTACAATGTCAATAAGACTAATAAACTGGGCTGATCGACTGTACGAATCATTGTAAATAACAATATTTAGTTGATTACATGTAATATATATATATATATATATATATATATATATATATATATATATATATATATATATATATATATATATATATATATATATATATATATACCCAACATATTTTTCTAACATGTATGCACGGTTTTTTAATATAAAACTTTGAATGATTCAAAATACATAAATTTTGCAAGGGGATTGGAAATTCATATACAACATATATGATTAAGGCACATACGATTGCAACTATATTCTACATTTCCCTCGATTTGTTATAAAAATGCCTAAAATACATCAATGCTACAAATGCAACTATTGCATGTATGACATAGTTAAACATTAATTAGGAAACTGCTGAAACATTGGTTATTGTTGCAATGTTTAAGGATCTTCCCAAGGAATGTCGTAACAACAGGTTTTGAACACGGAAAGTATTAGTAAATTCTAGAAGTAATACTTACTTAACCTAGTACATCTGTATTATTTTTTTTTAAGCCACGGGAAGTAGCGTGTACTTAGATTTTACCAAGTATGTTGGCTTTTTTTTCAATAAATGTAGACGAGCCAACGCTCGATAATAGGGACAACCAATAAGCATTGAGATATCTTGATAAAAATGATTTTATATTGTCTTTTCACATTGACAATGTATGTCAAACGTACATGAATACAGAGTTTGGGGACAAGATCTTCACACTGGCTTATGCTCCCGAGTTTGTAAGTTCAACTTTACATCAAATTGGTAATAGAATAAAATATTTATTATTTTTTAAATGTTTTTTAACAAATATGACATCATAGGAAAACATCAACGATAATTTACTGATACAATAGCGTTTCGATATATTTTATCAATAGGTATGTTCCACGGAATATTCAAAGTCCAATACGTGCAACCAATGTTGTAAAACAGATTTCTGCATGCATGTTTCCTCTTCTCTTCGATTACAGCCATATTAGAGTTTCGATCAGAACCACTTGCCCCCATATAAGGCCAAACACACTATTAAATACAATTTATTGTATTTAATTTGCACTTGAAGAAAAAAACTATCAAAACATGACTTGCCCCGATATTCTTTCAAAAAATACATCAAAATGTATGTCATGCTAAATCATGATTTTCATTTCTTTTGTTTTCAAACTTGTTACTACAGATTTTACTTTTTTAAGTCCATATAACCTAAATGCGTCAATCGGAAAGAAACCGATCAAGACTTTTCGACTATAAAAATAAATGTAATAAATGTTCATAAGCAATTGAAATTACATTTGCATGTAGTATGGAATTAACAAATATCAATATGGTGTATTGTCTTCAATCAAATATTTTACTTTTACCAAATTAAAACTATTATTTTTTTTTCAAATAACGTTTAAAAATACAGAATAGCTTTTTCACATATTAACACCCCCCCCAAAAAAAAAATGAAAGAAAAAGAATAAAAAATGAACTTAATATTGATACATTTGTAGTATGCAACTATTCCAAACGTCCATATGGTTTTCAAGTTGTATTGGAATCGACCCATGGCCCTGGGATTCTTGATTTAAAAACTGTTGTCACCAATGTTGGAGATGGTTATAATCCAGAAACAGGATTTTTCACAACACGTACAGACGGAACATTTGTTTTTACCTGGAATATTGAATCTTTTAACGAATCTGTTCTCGTTGCATTAGAGGTGAATGGTGAAGAGAAATCATCAACACTTACAAAACAAATGTATTTATCAAGCTACAGTGGAAGTTCGTTTGCCATCCTCAACCTTAAAGAAAATGATAATGTGTATTTGAAGTTATTCAATGGAACACTACAGAAAACATTTACAATGTTTAATGGCTGGAAGCAAAATACAGGTTAAAATGTATATTCATCTTAATAAAAAGTTTACTTTTACTTCATTTAAGGAATTTAACCCAAAAACAAATCAATGACAAAAAAAAAACCACAAAAAAAACAAAACAAAACAAAAAACCACAAAACCAAACCAAACAAACAAACAAACAAACCACAAACGGTTGTTTTTGTGATTGCTTGTTTCCCTTTTTTATTTGTATTTATGGAATACTATATTTTCAGAATACTTACCTGCATTTTACGCCATTTGTCCAACTTCAAACTGTTCAGACGATTTACACATTGTTACAAATAATGGAGTTTATGACGAAATTTCTAACACTGTTTCATTCAAAGACGATTTCTACCTTCCTTGTGAAACCCGAGACGATCATCTGCAATCATCCGTTCCGATATGGTTAATCAGTACCCAAGTCACTGTATCTGATGTAGGACAACTCAATGCATTTGGTTTAGTGAAGTTCGCCCAACATGGTACGTACTAAAAATGTAATATGTCTTGTATTTGTTCTTGGTATAACTGGAACATCTTACAGTTATAGGTTGGGTGTCTTGTTTGATCAATTTTCTTTAGTAAGTTTAACATAACATAGATATAATATATCCAACAGACAACCCATGCAATGATATCAGAAAAGAAAATAATTTGACTAAGACGTTCTCAGAAGAAAAACTTGGAACGACTAGTTCTTGTGTGGATAACACAATTCATCTAGATCTCGATAGCAGCGATGATCAGATATACACCGTTGACAAAAGCGGCATGTTCGCTTTTACCTTCTACATATTGTCATATACGGGTGACGCACTTTTTTCACTTAATGTTAACAATGTTGAAATCCTTCAAATCGCAACAAGAGGAAATGTACACGTTTGGAATTACAGATCTAATACAGTGTATGCAATTCTGAAGTTGAATGCAGAAGACAAACTGGTTTAAAAAAAATAGAAGGCAGTTTTCAAGATGTTCGGTTGGCTAGCTGGATAATTGCAGAAAACCCTTGATCGTGTTTTGTGTGAAATATGCTCTTATCAAATATATTAATGCAGAACAAATAAATGGTTCTTATGATTTCGAAACTAAGATTTCAAAGATGCTGGATAAAAACGTAAAACAAAATGATGTACCGGTATTTGCTATTTTTTATAGATGACAAAAATGATAATTGTTGATTTATTCAATCTGGTATAATGGGCACAATTAGTATCATGGTCAATTACTTGTCAAATTTCCTAATTCAATTCAATTTGTATTTCTTAAAGTGTAACTAAAATTACATGATGATATGCTGATAAAATTACAAACCTAATTTATGCCCGCAATAGTTTCTTTCTAGGCAACAGCAGATTTTGAAGTTCATAATCATTTAACTATGTTAAGGAATACCATCCTTACCACGCTTCTCTTTCCGGGGTCAATGATGGAGTTTATATTAACTAAACACCCCTAGTCTTGTTTTTGCCTGGTCATTTATGTAATTTTAATAAGGACAGAGTGAGGATTTTTTCTCGTTCATTTTTAGCTTCATTTTTCATGAGGATATTCTAAAAAAGAGTGTGATATTTCTTTGAAACAAAGAGAGCCAGCCTTGACATACTACATGCATCTGGAATAAAACAAAGAATCTTAGAGAAATTGTTTTTCCAGTAATAGAAATAAGCAACCTTTTTTGTTTTTCGCCGTACATTTTTAAATGGGTCATTCAGTATATTACCGAACTGTTGTCATCAGTTTACTGTACTGTGACATTCAAACGTTTACGTTTGATTGTATCGTTTAAAAGACTATTTCTTGGCAGAAATTATTCTCTACGTGCATTGTATTTATATATCTTTCGAGTACTGATAAGCAGATTTTTAGTTAAAGATTAAAACAGATATACAGCAAAACTCGGTTATAACTCGTCACTGGGACCTAAGAAATTACTTTGTTATATCCGTAAATCGTTATAACCGTATAAGAAATTCATAAAATTTACATAGCCTGGGATCAAAGATGACTTTGCTATATCCGTGAATTCGCAATATCCGTGCTCGTACTAAACGAGTTTTACTGTACACGTAACAAGCACCTCAAGTTCTCACAGCAATTATATTCTCAGATAAGAACTGTTGATGCGTATAAAAATTATCTTTGCCAGTCACTTTGGTCTGAACAGAATATAAACGTGTAGAAACTCCGTTAGTTAAAATAGATATAAACATATTCAGGGATAACACTTCATAGGGGTTAAAACAAAAATAGATATACCCCTCTCATGTTTTTTCTCGTTAAACCATTCGCCTCGGTGGTAGCACCATCTGGTGTTGGTTATAAACAGTGAAGGGGAAACCGCCGAGAATCTAAGGTATCGGATATAAAACTCGTTGGTAAAAAAAAATCGAATACCACTCTAATAAATATATTCAATCCGTGATGTTTAAATACCATTATCTTAGCACTATTTGAGTTTTTTTTTAAACATATATGAAAACCACAACAATGTTTGTTATATTTGTTAATTTCATAAGTTTATATGCATGTAAAGAAATTCGACACAGTTACATAAAGAAATATGATCTGTGTAGCGACGAAAATGTATATTTTTTTGGAATAAAAAATCCTTTACTTCAGAATTTGGGATAAACACCTCGTTACTAGACAAAAGAAGAGAAACCATACTCTCTGCTTCAGGACAGGACCGACTATCCATCCATTCGACAACACCAAGTATCTAGACCCATGAGGCTTTGCTCATTTTTTTTTTAAAATTATCACCTGACATATTTATAATCTAATGTGTACATTCATTGCACAAAATTACTTACAACAAACATTTGGGGGAGGGGGGGATCACATCCCCTCTAAATAAAATACAACAAGGTTGCTAGCCGAAGGGTACTGTCGATGATTATTTGTTGAAATGTTCTACCAAACTACAACTACCGGTAAAACGATAACCCGATTATTTCCTTCTCTGAATAAATGTACATTTAAGATTATAAATGAAATTAACTGCATGATAGTTTAATTTTTAAGTCCCGGGGGGTCTAGATAGTAAGGTTTGGGGATGAAGGGGGGTTGAAGGATGGAAGAGGGGGGGGGTACGGTCCTGTTCTCAAGCACCTATGCTCATTTGTTGTTCCAGGGTATCCGGACTGCACTTTTTTAATAGTCAGTGAGTCATAATATGTACAATACAAAATAGTTCTGATCTGGTTTCCTCCATTTTCTTTGGATATGCAACACTTTAACGCTGATATAAATGTTTTGTTTGTGTTTGGTCACTGATTGAATTGCAAACTGTACTGCCTTAATTTTAGGCACATTGCTATGTAAATTAGATTATCGGTTATCCGATTTTATTATCATCGGGCACAATGTTTCACTCTGCCAGAATGGTAGCTGATGAACAGAGTAATAAATAATCCTGATATCAATGAGTTTGATTTTAAAAAGAGGCACTTGGTGTCTTTTTCAATAGAAATCTATTAGAAACATTTAGTATATGAGAATGTAGAAATGATAAATAAATGAGAGAAAAATATAAAAAAAATGTTTTAATACTATGACTTCTGTTTGTTTTATGTGTTCGTTATATAATACGATTTTACGTTTTTTGTCATCATGTTCTTTTTTTCATATAATGCTAAATACCACTATAAACTAGCTTTAGTTTTTCTCGACATTGGGGAGAGGGGCGCACAAGCAGCTGGATGATGTTAAGAATATGTCTTGCGATAACGAGATAATACTTTCTCTGTACTATAATAATTGTTATTGTAGTACAGAAATTAATTATTATATTTCTAAAATAAATATTACAATGCCAAACATTTGTGCCCTGAACCACAATCCACGGGTGAAATCGCACCCTGGATAAGTATTCATTGACCATGTAATAAGGTACGGGTTCAAGGCTGAGAGGAGAACATAATAATATTGTGTTATCCTGTGCGCATATTTATAGTTACTGTAGTACCTGATATTATTATTCAAATTGGCAAGAAGTTCTCGCTTGATAAATAATGATATATCGGGAATAGGTGCAGGAGAATATTCGAAATTATAAAAAAAAAATGTCTGGACAAGCCATGGGCCTTCTTTCAATTAACCTTACGATGTTATTGCTTAGTCGACGATAAGCTGTGTGTAAACATATATTTGATATAATTCTCACTAAAGACAGTATGGACAAATCTTGCGATTATATCACTTAGCTACATGTATACATGTAAATATACAAACTGGACTACCCAATACCCCGGTTTATAATGTTAAGGCCAGTTGGGCTATTTACTCAACAAGTCCAATTTCTAAATTGGTATTAATAAATTCGGACAGTGTGTGTTTGTAAAACACTGATACCCTGTTTGGTATCAGAGACATTAAAACATCTCTGTTTATGTTATATATGTCTTTGTTGGGATTTATGCCAAGAGTAGTCTTACAAAAGTAGACTGGACTCAATGTCATATTAAAGATTAAAAATAAACACTGTTAGGTGATGTCCAAAGAAAATGAAAATAAAAGATATAACCGCTCAACGCTGAGCAAAAAAAAGCGTTATTCATTGTAAAATCAAAGAGTAAAGGAAGTTTGGTTTGTGTCAATAAAGTAGAAATCTGCGATTTATAAAATCTCTACTACCTACCGTTAAAAAAAGTGAATTAATTAATGAGTACTCTGCTTTATGACCAGAAACAGACTTGATGTGTCCGGTCGGCATTTGTGCAGCATCGAGGACACTGACGGTTGTCGCTCGGCATGAGTGGTTAGTGTTAATTGTAGATATCCTGATATTTTACTGATAGGTTGCATGAACTGTCCGAGTCAATTATGACCAACTGCAATGTTATTAAAATAAATACCATCCTTCGGACTGGTTCTTGGTTGTTGGAACAAGCGTGGACAGTTTGGGTTCAGCTTTCGGATCAGCTTGACAAGAATACGGACTGGACATCTGTTACTACCTGAAATTGAAACAAATCGGTTATCTATTGCTTTAAATTCAGTTTGTTTTGCTTTTTAAAATAAGATACACAGTTTTTATTAGCTCACCTGAGCTGAAAGCTCAAGTGAGCTATTCTGATCACATTTTGTCTGTCGTTCGTCTGTCCGTCTGTCCGTCCGTCCGTCCGTAAACTTTTCACATTTTCAACATCTTCTCAAGAACTACTTGGCCAATTTCAACCAAACTTGGCACAAATCATCCTTAGGCTAAGGGGGTTCAAAGTTGTGAAAATTAAGGACCACACCCGTTTTCAAGGGGAGATAATTAGAAATTAATGAAAAATTTCGAGAAATTTTCAAAAATCTTCTTCTCAAGAACCAGAAAGCCAGGAAAGCTGAAACTTGTGTGGAAGCATCCTCAGGTAGTGTAGATTCAAAGTTGTGAAAATCATGATCCCCGGGGGTAGGGTGAGGCCACAATGGGGGGTCGAAATTTTACATAGGAATATATAGAGTAAATCTTTAAAAATCTTCTTCTCAGAAACTAATCAGCCAGGAAAGCTGAAACTTGCGTGGAAGCATCCTCAGGTAGTGTAGATTCAAAGTTGTGAAAATCATGACCCCTGGGGGTAGGGTAGGGCCACAATGGGGGGTCGAAGTTTTACATAGGAAAATATAGAGTAAATCTTTAAAAATCTTCTTCTCAGAAACTAATCAGCCAGGAAAGCTGAAACTTGCGTGGAAGCATCCTCAGGTAGTGTAGATTCAAAGTTGTGAAAATCATGACCCCTGGGGGTAGGGTGGGGCCACAATGGGGGGTCGAATTTTTACATAGGAAAATATAGAGTAAATATTTAAAAATCTTCTTCTCAGAAACTAATCAGCCAGGAAAGCTGAAACTTGTGTGGAAGCATCCTCAGGTAGTGTAGATTCAGAGTTGTGAAAATCATGATCCCTGGGAGTAGGGTGAGGCAACATTGGGAGGGGGGGTGTGTTAAAATTTTACATAGAAATATATTGAGTAAATCTTTAAAAATCTTCTTCTCAGAAACTAATCAGCCAGGAAAGCTGAAACTTGTGTGGAAGCATCCTCAGGCAGTGTAGATTCAAAGTTGTGAAAATCATGATCCCTGGGGGTAGGGTGGGGCACAATGGGGGGTCGAAGTTTTACATAGGAATATATAGAGTAAATCTTTAAAAATCTTCTTCTCAGAAACTAATCAGCCAGGAAAGCTGAAACTTTTGTGGAAGTATCCTCAGGTAGTGTAGATTCAAAGTTGTGAAAATTATGATCCCTGGGGGTAGGGTGAGGCCACATTGGGGGGGGGGTGTTAAAGTTTTACATAGGAATATATAGAGTAAATCTTTGAAAATCTTCTTCTCAGAAACTAATCAGCAAGATGATTCTTTATAATTGTTAAGACTTTGACTCCAGGACAATTCTTCGGCCTCACAAGAAGGTTCAGAGTTTGATGTAGCTAAATATCCCATATATAAATAATTGTAAAGGATCTTTTTGAGAACTGCAATACTCAACATGTGATATGACTATAAAATTGAAGCAGGCAGCAATTTTTTCATTAGAATCTTTTTGTATTACTGTATTGAGTTATTGCCCTTGATTTATTGATTCTTGATTATTTTAATTAATGCATCCACTGTTAACCAATTATTGTGATGATTATTTTTATACAATAATAAAAATTCAATGTATATAAGTTGTTCTGCATAAGACGTTTTGGGTTAGGCCGGATTAGTTTGTTTATTTTTGATTTCCAATTTTTAGATACTATGAATTATTTTAGGCCGGCACATATATAGGGACAGTGTCTATAGCATTATGATGAGAGACTGTTTGGGGTTAAACTTAAACAGGTACGAAAAGATCGAGTGTGTGGACCCCCCTGCTCTATCTAATTTTCGTGTTTTCTAACGTTCGATATAGTGTGTGAGGTCATTCCAGCCCTGTATCGCATTAATACAAGTGGGCAGTCATACCTTCTTTTATTGGTAGTGATTGCGGCGGTGGTGCTTTGTATGGTCATCCCTGCTGGTGTTCAGGCCTTTCAAGCACAAGTGTGCGGCACTCCCTGCTTGCGTTAGGTTAAGCTGTTTATGCAAGTGTGCGGTCATCCCTCCTTGCGTTAACGTTGGTACCTGTTGAGTTGCGTAGGTGTGCGGTCATCCCTCCCTGCGTAAGGTTGAGTCCCTAGATATGTGCAGGAGCGGTGATTAAAGTCTGGTCTCGTAAATATTGGCAGCAATCAGGGCTATCCGAGTTCCAAAGGGGAAAAATGGATTTTTTTATACAGGATCTACATGTATTATTGTACATTGTCCAGATTGTTTGTATTATGACTCCATTAAGCTGACTTTATCATACCTATTGTTTCTCAGGTGAGCGATGTGGCCCATGGGCCTCTTGTTATTACATGTATTAACAGAATGTGAAATAGTTGTAGCAGAAAGTTATATGATAACTGTCTAAAATTACTACTTAATCAATGAATACCTTTTATCTCATACATTCTACCATCTGAAGATCTTTCACTATCATCATGTTGGTTTTTGGTCTTTTCATCCATTGTTTTGTAAACAAACAGTCCACCATCTCCATTCATCACAGCAAAATCATCTCTTTTAAGTTGTGATAAATTCTCCCTGCCCCTTCTTCCAAAATGTTGCATGATATCCAGGAAGACCTGATTTTTTTAACTATATCTTTTGTTAGTTCTAAATACTGATACTTAAATAAATTGAATTCATTTGCAAATCTTTAATTTGCCTGTGGCTCAATTTACACGTAAAGAGTATTTTCTTCAAAGATATTGAAAATTACCTTGGATTGCAAGATATGGGCATCTTCCAACCGTTTAGTTAAGCATATTGACGTAAAGAAGATGCATTTTGTGGCACAATTTGTACTATATACTATAAGGCGCTACTATAATGCACTCTGCACGTAACTTGTCTCATATATTGCTGTTAATTTCAACATGCAACAAAGGGTTTTATGGTGTCGACTGCAATGAAAAAAAATGGACATTGTCTTGATGTAAACCAGAGCCACCATATAAATGGTACATGTTACACCGGATGTGCTGCTGGCTTTATGGGGAATCTGTGTAAAACAGGTATGTAGACATGTACATTGTTAATCAATGACATTTTCAACATATGATGAATGATTTGACAACAATTTATTTTATCTTTTTACCCGTATTGAAAATTAATAAGTAATAACTCCAAGAAAAATGCAGTTTACTGTTGTATTTTCTTAAACTATCTTGCTCTCGTGATTTTTTGGGGGAAGACTGTTCTAAGAAATGCATCGACACGTGTGCAGGATGTAATGATAATAATTATTATAAATATCATAGTTATTATATGTCAAAACTTGAATTGTTCAAGCTTACGTAAACTGCATGTATGGCTGTCTTTGGATTGACACATGCATGTATTAATATAATTTAAGACAACGAAATAAAAATACCAATATGCATAACAGTAACGCCTAACCATTATATGTTACACAACATTCATTATTATTGTCAAAGTTGCAAACAACTAAAAAATACGTGAACTCACTATATGTATAACGTTAGGATAGATTTGATTAAAGGCGGCTTGACGAAAAAGTATAAACTACTTTTATTTACTCCGAAACATATTTAGTTATTTTTTTTTTTTTGAAATTACATTACTGGTATTAAGTGTGAAGTGTTTTCCTATGCATCAGAATGTTCAGTTGTAAAGTTATTCAATCATACCATTGCATCTAATCTAGATATTGTAAAGTTTTTTTTTTTAAGACTGATTGTGTTTGATTTTTCAAGATATAAGATGATAAATAAATGAAAATGAGTTATAGATTCGTTACGCTATATACTGGTTGGTGTCACTGACCGCAGTGACTTGTGGTTTGCAATGAACCGTTTCATAATTAATGATAGAGTATTTAATACGTGACGATCAGTCAATAAGACCATTTCTCAATGAGCTGGTGCAAATGCGCAGGCAAACATACACGTATATGTAGTGGGTAATAGGAATGCACAGCTATAAAAAAACCCAACATATCAACCAAATGAAAACACTCATGTAGAGGTAATGCACGTATACACACGGTTAACAGAAAGCAATATCAAAGTGTATGCTTTTGTTAACGTTATTATAGCAGAGCATAATATAGCACTGTCAACGATATTCTTGAGATGACTTAAGAGGTTGATTGTGCCCATTGTTGTATTTTACAAACACCAATAACTATCATTGATTGTTATCTTTTAAGAATGTGACAGAGGGTCGTATGGGCTTGAATGCAATGATACATGTGGATACTGTCATGATATTATCCAATGTTGTAATATCAATGGAACTTGCTTTACCGGATGTGATGCTGGTTATGAAGGGCATTTATGTAAAACACGTGAGTAGTCACCCACCAAGGTACATTCGAAACTAACGCCACATTAAAAACTTATCATAATGACGCCAGCTTTTGTCAATTTTTCTTTACAGCGTATCAAGATATGTTCTCTTTCATCACTAGATGTGGTAAATGGTGATAACATAAACATGTTTAAAACAATCTTATAACAAACATAGACTTCTGTATTGTTCAGTATATCATTCATAGTATGCACATTCATATCATTTTATTGGAATTTTTTATAGCACAGTATGATTAAAACTCAAAGTGATTTTGATATTGACGCCATCATGAATTTCACAAGCAACCGACCTGACATAAATTTGTCTGTTCTATTTTTATTCATACAAGAATGCGACAAAGGATCGTATGGTATTGGATGTAACGAAACATGTGGACACTGCCGTGATTTAAACCAATGCTCCAAAGTGAATGGATCATGCTTAACCGGATGTGATGCCGGTTATGCAGGGGATTTTTCTAAAGCACGTAAATAGACAATCACGAAAGTATATGTGCAACTAGCAGCTTTCATCATAAAAAAATATATATACATGTATATCTATGAAATTAAAATAATAGTTATTGCTAAAGGTTGTACGGCATATTGGCATTTTGTTTTTACAATTTCGATAAAGGGTTGAAAGAAATAGCATAAACAGATTTACAATAAACTTATTGCAAAAATACAGAATAGTCGTAGCATAAGTCAGTCCTGCCATATGAATGGGAACTGGTTCACTGGATGCGATAATATTATCAAGGAAAAATGTTCAACATACGTGAGCATGCAAAAACATCGCTGAAAGTATGCATTATGTTAAAAGAGAGAGAGAGAGAGAGAGAGAGAGAGAGAGAGAGATGGATAGTGATGATGCCTAAATGATTGTATGGATGGATTATTGACGGACTGTCATACGGATAGATAGATACATTAATAGAATCATGTATTTTAACGTGTTAGGGATAGTGACATTCCACCGAGGGGACAAAATTCTAACCGTCCTTAACCGTGTATCTTGGCCCCAAGGTGGAATTTTGCTATGTACGAGTATGTAATAGATGCTTATTTTTTCCAATATTTGGCATGAAAACATATCTTATGACGTTGAAACGTTTACTTTCGGTTTATCTATTTGCGTGCTTCAAACAGTGCAAGTGAAGATGAAAGTATACGACAATATTTTTGATGAAAGTATGTTATATTGTACTCAAGTAAGCAAACGAATGAGTCATATATTTGTTCATTCCCTTACAGCATTCATAAACGATGTCTGTTTACATTTTACAGCAGCGTAGTAATACACAGTGAGCGACAAAAAAATCTCACATTGCTGTCTCACACTGGACAAGCCGATCTCACACCGGTGATAATGCATGATAGATAGATAGATATATAGATGGATAGATAGATAGATATTTGTTTTACTTTGATATGATTCTGTTTTATTTCAATGTATAAGTTATACTTACAATGACTTAATTCATATATCTTGATTTTATAAATAATAAGTCTTGAAGTTTAGTGGAAATTAAGTTTAAAAAATAATTAAATCAAATTAAGATAAAAAAGTTTTTTAGAAAAAAGTTAAGTTTTTGTATGATATTACATTTGTAACTAGCAAAGAACAGTGTTGATTTTGTAATTTGTTGACGAAGTATAACTGCATTTATTCAATATTTTGTTGCAAACGATTTAAGATATTCAAGATATAAAGCGTGCACCATTTATTTAATTTATTTGTGTTTCTTTTTGTACAGGGTTTGTTTTTTGTCTTAGAAATATATGTATATATCTTCCCAAATTGCCTGGGTAGCCTGAACATGAGGAAAATATATACACTTGTATTACAACAAATTGATCGTCTGTATTGGAGGAAATATTATTGGATTCAGGGGATGACTGTCTTTGTACAAATATGAAGTCTTTTGATTTTATCATTAATAGTTATATATAAAGGGGGACAATTGAAAATAATGATCAATATCAAAAAACGTGCTTACACGTATATAAACACTGATTATTTCTTTTTTCATCATGACTAACATTTTGCAATCTGCTTCCAGTGACACCAGATCTGTTATAAATGTAATTATATGTAATCTACGCTATGGAATGCTCAGAAGTAATGACCACATAAAGGAAGCGATAAGAATGACAATGTAAGTTTCCTAGAATAATGCTATCTTTAACAAGAGAACATTATACATGTATATAATAAACACTTAAAAAAAGCAATGTTAATAAAAAAAAAAAAAAGATTCTTTTGCAGCAAACACAATGACAACTGAGATACATATAAATTATGTACATGAAACATTATGCATTAACTCTCTTTCATATGTTCTATGATAGGATTGACTGTACATTTTTTTTTGTTCATCGAAAAATGAATCTGAATCTAAAAACCATATGGCCAACTTTATGAAAGCAGAAGTTTTTCATTAAAAAGTTTGCGATGCTGTTTTTAGATTCCTTTCTTGATGAGCAAAAAATGTATAAATATACTGACGATGATTTTATTCAATTCTAAATACAAATTATGTATTTGTAAATAACAAGAATCAACAAAAAACAAAACAAGTTTATGTTATTAAAACGCGCAGTGATTTAATTTAGGTCTTGTTGATTTAAAAAAAAAATAAAAAAGCATTTCGGATAAATATTACTTTAAGAGATGATAATGCCATGTCTTTTAAAATAAGTTGACGTTTTTTCAAGATCAGGGGAAAAATAAATTAAAAAAAGAAAACAAGGACACAGTGACAATTTATGTATTACTAGAGAATATTGGGTAATGAACGATTAATATTTAAAGATTGCCTAACAAATCGGGTGCCAAATTATATATGACATGCAATACATGTTTTCTTTTTTTAAATGAAGTTGTTGGATATGCTCTACTATTTTACATTACAGGGGTTATTCGATGTATTGTGTATTGATGCAGAGTGATAAGGCTTTGAGCCATTTCATGAATGATGATATTCTTGAATATCTCTGTTAAGTACCTTTTATAGGGTATAAACTTTAGCCTGACGTGGTTATGGATTAACGCCCATTTTTTTCTGTGCGTCATGTAACAAAATACAACAAACCTTATTTCAGACAAAAAAGTTCAATGACAAAAAAATGATAAGGAAGGGTTTTTTTCTCGTTAGCAAACATACTTCTTATAATATGAAATTCATGACACAGTCAAACAGATCATATAACCATAGTATTCTATTATTTTAACCGAATTTGACCACCTTGTTTTCGCATCAAGGTCAGGTCAAGGTCACAACCGTTTTCCTCAACTTAAAGGATGATAAAAATAAAAGTAGTTTTTTGCAGTTATTTACACATCTGTTTAAGCTATGAAAATCATATTCTTTAATGAAATGATAAAATGCCGGAATATCTATCAGCTTATACTACTAAATTCGTTAGTTTTTATTGTCTCTGTGATATAAAAAAATATTCAAATAAAAATTATTATTGCTTAAGCCGCATTTTCTCTTATTTTCTTAAATTTTGAAGATATTTTGGTTATTTTAATATGCTTCTAATATTGAAATATTTCTGATTTTTTAATATAAAGACTTAATATAATGATATGATTTGACAGATAAGCTAATATTTTGACCATTTAATACGAGAGATTCTTTCACAAGTATTGTAACAGTAGTTCACATTAGTAAAAAAATCTAACACTAATGCCATTATAAAAACAAATTGCTAAAACAGACGCATTAGTCTGCAGCATTTTTAAACTATGTAACATATGATATTTTCCGACGCCATATTCCGCAATAAATATAGTTCTTGTTAGAGTCTAAACACCGATTACTTTTATTATGCCAAGTTATTAATTTCTTTTCATCTTGAATTAATAAACAATTAATAAAATTCACGTTTTGCAATTCGAAAAACCAGAAAGACTCTTTCCTTAAAATGATGATTTATACAAATATATATCTACAGTATAAAGTAATATATGCTCATTTTCTTCCAACTAATCTTGTTTTTGTATTTTTTTTTTCAATATAATTGAATTTGTTTACGTAATTTAGCAAACCCCATACATTTGTTTAAATGTCTTACATATATTTCAACAAATATTTCAACAATTTAGACTCAATGATTCATGAAGTACACTTACAACCGGATAATAACATACTAAGATTTGAATATTTAATTGCATGTCCTTAAACATTTGCAAGTGTCAATTACGAGATCCTCTCAAATCTCAATACATAATAAATTATGTATATATTCTTATTATATATTAAAACAATCTAAACGCAGAACTTAAAAACATATCTGTTTCTCAGTTATTTGTTTCAAAAGATATGAATGTTTGGAGAAAACGCCTTACGTTTTATCTGTTGACATAGCCGCAAGCAAAAAAAAAAAAACAAAAAACAAAAACAAAAACAAAAAAAACTTTAAAAAAATAAAACACCAGGCATTGTATAAATTGTCCTCCACTGAATGCCATCGGGTAAATCACTATTATCTAATCTAATCTTCTTATGATACGTCATCCACTAATGATATAAAGTTGCATTAATTTTGTTGACAGAATCATGTCAATCAATGTTACAAATTTATCAGTAACGAACTACCTAGCCGTCCACTGCATATACAATTTCTAAATTATATAAATAATAGTCAAATTTTGTTCATTTTGTTTGGTACAATTAAAATTACTTGACTACATGAATGCATATCTGTAATGTAAGGTCAAGTTGTAATCAAAATGCCGCACTTATCAATTATAATGTACATCTTGTTGTAAGACGATATATTATACATATGTTTCCTTAAGGGTTTTGTTTTCCAATAAAATTAAAGTGGTTCCTTATTCATCGTGAACTAAATTGAAACGTTCATAATCTTTGAAACATGGAGTCAAGTGGTTATCAGATAAGAAAGGACATATTGACGTATTGCATTAACCATGAAGCTTGCTAAATTTAATGCAATTATCATAACGGAAATTCTTTAGAAATTGGTGAAAGTGCATGCGTTATATAGATAATGCATGTTTATTTATGTATATTTATGTTCATGGAGAAATGTGTTATTAAGTCCAGTGACGAGCTGTCGACGCAGGGTCAGAAATCTAAATAAAATGCTACTACTGACCACGGTGCGTTAGATCATTAGTATGCACTTGATCGCATTGACTTATTAGGGGGAGAATGTTGTAGCGCAGTGTCCGTGCGTATAAAATGGGGTTGCGAGAAACACAGCTCTCCAGTAGTCATCAGGAAGCTGTCTTTCTGCCTCCTCTTTTTATACAGGTAAGATAAATTATAACGCTTGTGCGCATTCTCAAAAGTAAAGTAAATATATTCAGAGGGTTCAACTAATATTTCAGATTTTTGTAGTGAATATTAATGTTGATTAATATCATTGTTATCAATATTGATATTTATTGTTAACACATCATATAAAATAGTTGTATCTTAATAAAAGAGTAGTCATCTGGAAGCTGTCTTTCTGTCTCTTTTTTATACAGACTAGGACACGGGCTACTCTCCATGTAGAGAAGGGGACATTCCGGGAAAGCATTGACTAGGGCACCCGCCAGGTGTGGGCATGTTGGAACAACGATCTGGAGGATCTAAATAAATTAAATAGCATAACACTACATATAACCCCTAGTGGACTTTCAGAAAATAGTATTGTAGGCGTTATGATAGTGGTGTCGTTATGATAAAGTGGTGGTATCCGGGTTTCTAACTAGTCCTAGCCATGCCACGGAAAAGCCATCAACGACCTAACGAAGACAATTGGGCCAAAAAAGTAAAGCAACACCACATCCACAGCATTGTCTGATCATTGAAATTTGAAGTATGTTATGATATATCTTTTTAACTAAAGACTCATATTGAGGGAGTATTCAATAATGCAACGGGTGTTATTTAAATATATTAACTTGTTAATATGCATTGTAACAGAAAAAAAACATCGTGTTATTGGTAATGGGCATTTATTTCTGTTCATATGGGTTTTCATACACGTGACGCTGTTAATCAGAACAGAATGTTGCATAATATATATTTCTTATAACCGTTCACGTAATTATAAAAATGCTATAAAGACGATATCACTGACCAGATAACAGTACCCGCAACGCTATGTTTTACAATCAAATCCTATCG
Source organism: Magallana angulata (assembly GCF_025612915.1). NCBI lineage: Eukaryota > Metazoa > Mollusca > Bivalvia > Ostreida > Ostreidae > Magallana > Magallana angulata. The sequence goes on from NC_069112.1 coordinate 41,308,065, forward strand.
TATTGTGTTTCGATCATGTCGTATCGTGTGTGTATAAAGTGTATAATTCGTTAATCTTATCATATCGCGGGTTGATCATATCAATTTCATCGTTTAATTATGTCTCCCCTTTCAAAGGGGAGACATATTGTTTTTGTCGACTTTCTTATTCTTCTTCTTCTTCTTCTTATTCTTCTTCATCCAAATTTGTCCAAGCCGTAACTTAAATACCCTTTGACATTAAAACTTCAAACTTGGAACATAGGTAGATGGTATTGAGAAGGAGTGCACGCCACCAAAAGTTTTGACCTTGACCTATTTTCTTCTTCAAGGTCAAGCGTTTTATAAAAAATATAGTCCGGACCATAACACAAGACTCCTAAATCATACAATCTTTTAACTTGTATCATACATAGATGGTATATAGTCCAGTTGAACCTTACCAAAATTTTTGACCTTGACCTTAAATTTTTATTTCAAGGTCAAATTAGAAAAAAACTTCATTGTTCACCTCCTAAATATTCTTTGACAGAAGGACTTCAAACTTTACACAAAGAACAATTATAATACACTGAGGTGTACTATTGATAAATATTTGACCTTGACCTTGTTTTACTCAAGGTCAACTTGAGAAAAAATAATTAAGTTTTGTCTGGGTGGTAACTTCGAGACCTTTTGACATTAAGACTTCAAACTTGGAACATAGGTAGATGGTATTGAGAAGAAGTGCACGCCATCAACATTTTTGACCTTGACCTATTATCTTCTTCAAGGTCAAGCGTTTTATAAAAAATATAGTCCGGACCATAACACAAGACTCCTTAATCATGCAATCTTTTAACTTGTATCATACATAAATGGTATATAGTCCAGTTGAACCTAACCAAAATTTTTGACCTTGACCTAAAATTTTTATTTCAAGGTCAAATTAGAAAAAACTTCATTGTTCACCTCCTAAATATTCTTTGACAGAAGGACTTCAAACTTTACACAAAGAACAATTATAATACACTGAGGTGTACTATTGATTAATATTTGACCTTGACCTTGTTTTACTCAAGGTCAAATTAAGAAAAAATAATTAAATTTTGTCTGGGTGGTAACTTAGATACCTTTTGACATTAAGGCTTCAAACTTGGAACATAGGTAGATGGTATTGAGAAGGAGTGCACGCCTCCATAATTTTTGACCTTGACCAATCTTTTGTCTCAAGTTAATTCATTTTCTAAACTGTATCATATATGGATGATATCTAACATATAGCTGACTTCATTCTTTTCCACTTATTAAATTTGCCCCATATTACAATCCTTGGGGAGAAGGGGAGACATATGTGTTTTTTTTTGTATAAAAAAACAATACCCACTAGTTTTAACAGGTTTTCCTTTTTATCCTACCGCGTTAATCCCTTCATGCCTTTTTATAACCAAGTAACATTATATCAATGTAATGTTTGATATGTATTATTGATCTGCTGTTCTAGAAGTAAATAATACAAAATATTATCATATAATACAATTCCGGTAACATAACTGTGAAATGAAGAAAAATAAAAATAAAGACTGATTATTTCAGATATAACAATCAATATTTCAAGTCGTCATGTGCGTCGTACATGATAATATATATAACAAGTAATGTACGATTCTATCCAGCATTGTATCATATTAATGTCTAAATTCTTTTGATCAAAATTAAATTAGATTGTAGCAAGCGGAGCACGCGAGCAAAGCGAGCTCTACCGGCAAGGCATCAGTAACTCGGAGCAGGAATTCATTGTTGTTAATCGGACCAGCAGTTCCCTGTCAATACGGTTTCCTATTTTACGCTCTTACCAGAACAAGCAAGATGAAAATTATCAAAGACTATATATATATATATATATATATATATATATATATATATATATATATATATATATATATATATATATATATATATATATATATATATATGCATTGTAAATACACTGAACTCTAAATGTATTAACTGTATATTGAATAACTGAACTATAATTTTTTTATCTCAAAATATTGCAAAATCTAAGGAATAATGGGATTCCTTCAGAAATATTAAAATGTAACTTGCACTCAATTGATTTCTTACATCTAATATAATTCAAGAAGGGTCCTGTGATTTCCACAAATTTTGGGTATTCCTGACAGTTGATTCCAGGAAGGGGGGGGGGTATACATATTAAATCATCAGCCGCGCTCGCCACAACCGTCGCACCGTAAAACATATTACATGTTTATCATGTTAATCATATTAATGTAAAAAATCGAAGTTTTTAGAGACAAGGTACCACATAAAACTCTATGTCGTTTATATTTAATTGCACGCGGGGTGTTTATCTGCGTAAACAACGTGTATGTAATATAATTCTTTTTTATGCATTTTTTTTTTACAGAAACCGAGGTATTTATGACATATTTTTATCTTATTTAGAACAAGAGTTGTATTCTATATGAACCCACTATTTTCCGCGTGATCTGATCTCGGTCGGAAATGTCTGCGGCGATCGGCTGGGGAGATCGTTTATCCTCTCGTCCGGGAATTCTATCCTATCGTTTATCTTCTAAAAATAACGTTGCGGGTACTGTAGATATATTTATTCCATCCATGTAATATTTATTCAGCTCCATGAATATTTTACTAACATTGGTGCAATGTATCCTGTATGTGTTTCCTGTAATAAAGTGCCTATAAAATAGGAATCCCGGTTATTTACTATACGTTGTAGTTGATTTTAACTTCACTCTATGCAATTGCATATAACAATGTTATTGGTGTTTTCTTATATGGCGCTTTTGGCGATTTCAAAGGCTTATGGTAAGATTAAAACAAATGATATCATCTTAATTTTGCAATGGTTTTCAGTAATAGTTGATATAGATTTTATTTCTTTTTCTTAGAATATCGCATTCTAATCAAGAGGGATATCTATCTATTAAACTGCATATCAATAACATATTTCATTACCTCATTACATGTGCATGTATTTAACACTCAGTATGGATGGTCTTTATCAAACAATATGATGTTACATGTGATTTATTTTTAAATTAAACAGCAATTTAAAACGTTCACTGTGATATGACTTGGTTGATCACGTGATCAAATCATCTGCAGCCAAAATGGCTTCTGAGAAGATTTGATCACGTGCCAACCAAGAAAACGTTCATAAAGAATTGAACGTTTTCGCTTTTCTATAGGTTCAAATAAAGAAGCATATATGAATATGTAAATATATAAAAACATGATGTGTATGAAGACTATGTATGATTTTCTTTTATTATCCTTAAAAATATTTTAATGAACTGCATTTTAAATAATTTAAAAAACAAAACAAAAACAAAAAAATTAAAAAATTAACAAAACAAAACAAACAAACATACAGTTAAAAAAAAAATGAGAAAAAAAATAGAAGGGCCAAAAAACACCAAACAATTTGTTACCCTCTGTTTAAGAAATATTTACAGATTGTAAATGCTATTTATACCTTCTCTGATATGCTTTTTTTATATTCGTCCAGTCAATCTGGCTAAAACGCCCAACCTCAAAGTAATTGCAACAAAAAGTTTAATGGTAAAATTTCATCTATTGCACTATTTCTTGCACATTTTGGGGTCAAAATATTGGTTTTTGCACAAAAATCGATGACAACTGGAAAAAAAAAATTCTCATGACAAAACAATTAGAGATTAGCTTAATTATATGCTGACATTTATACGTATTTACAATTAAAAACACGGCTCTTGAAAAATCATCTTTAAAAGTGGAAATTGCTGGGTAAAAAAAATATAACGTATATTTTTTATCAAATGAGACTTAAAGTTTTATAAAATACACTTTACACCGGATAAAAACATTCTAAGATTAAGATATTTAATTGCATGTCCTGGAACACTTGAAAGTGTCATTAACGAGACCCTTTCCAAAAATATCAATAAATAAAAATTATCCACATAGTCTCAATACATATGAACACAGCCAAAACGCACAAATTACATACATAGTTGTTTCTTACTTATTCGTTTCGAAAGAAAAGATTATTAGGAGAAAACGCCTAATGTTTTGTATGTTAACATAGACGTAAGCAAAGCGTTTTTTTTTTTTTTTTTGGGGGGGGGGGGTTATCAAAAAGCTATACAACAATGTGCAGATCCAGTATTTTGGTTGTTGTATAGGTTATGTCTATAGTGAAAACTGATAATTCATTAATGAAGTTTAATCAACTTGAATTAAATTTTTCATTACTTCCTCTAAACATGCAGTGCCAAAAACTTAGAAAATGTACTTAAAAGATATATAGTAAAACAAAAATAATATAATTCATCATGACGCATATTTGTTTTGTTTTTCATAAAACGCATAACGTTTATTTATTGTATAAACATTTTTAGACGACGAAAACAAAACTAAAACTTCAACATGGTAGTAGCAACGTCGTTAACACTGTATTAATAATAACTGTGAACGGAATGTAGATACGACTGTTGAATATTCATTAAAATATCCGTAGAGGAAACTGAGATACAGAATTATGTCACCCATTTACATTATATATTATTTTAGTTATTTTTATCCCGTTACCTCGTCTGCTTGAGCGCCATCTTTACCTAAGACAATTCATTATAATTGTCTATTGTATTGATAAAAGGTGTTTTGTTTATAAAAACAAAGTCTCTAAAATGGATTTCGCCAATATTACATCCTTTGAATGCGTATGCGTATCTTATTGATTATATCAATAAAGTTTCTTTTTGGAAGCTACAGAAATATTGATCACTCCCTTCTAGCTTTAGCTTTTATAATTCCAAATTTTTTGGGGGTGCATGTTTGATAAGTTGTTTTCGATGGTGTCGACATATTCTGTGTCTACCGTGTATGTCATTTTGTTCTTTATACACCGCAATTAATTGAAATTCTTTTTTTTTCCTGTTTGTCACTTTTCCATATTCTTAAGGTTGCATATGATGCAGTTTAACACATTGATCGTTTTTTTTTATGTGATTATCTTTCATTTGAAACAAATCATGCATCATACCACTTAATTATAAATGGTATAGTAGCAATAAAGGATAACAATACAAACCATAAGAAAACTAGACATACAACGTGCAAATGAATTAAGCCTTTTCAACTTAAACAACACAGTATAACCTGATTCAGAAGCCGATCCGAATTAGCATCAAAAATGCCCTCAACTTTCACATTGTGAAGATTAATGTCCCAATCCCGTCCCAAAGAAGTTTTTTTCCCATTGAAAAAAAAATGGGATGATCATAACAAATTGATGAACAGATGTGATGTTCAATATCAAATGTAAAGTTAACCATATCAAAATTAACATTGAAAAATACACCCTAAAATCCCTTTAAGTTTCTCTGGCTAAGCAAGCATCGATTCCTAATTTCAATGTGCTTATACATGTACATGGATGCTATACATGTAAAAAAAAACTCACTAGATACATGTTGTTACACATTGTACCTCTTCTAATGCGGGGTCTTTAGCATTTGAATTCCGTTGCTAATATAAATTTTTTGCTCAGCTGATTGGCTGTCCTACAATATTGTACAATGAATTACCCTGTAATTATTTTGAATTAGTTCCTGTGTAAAGGTGTACACAATATGTGTTTAATGCAGAAGAAATATCGCTTTGTTTTGTTAATAAAGAGATAATGATTACATTTTTTGCATTTAATTTCATTAAAATTGTTTTATATTTCTATCAGGATGGTGTAGATATATGTGATGTGTAGTGATTCCCGTAAAAATTTTTGAATGTCTACATTATGTCGTTAATATTTGTGAGTTTCCAACCATAATTCAATAATTTAGTAAACATTTTTTTCTATATTTTTTTTCTAAATAAAAAAAAACCAAAATGATGCTTTTTCTCCTTACACATTCTTTCTGACTTTATCCTTAATTATCGTTTTTTCGGGAAGTTTTTTTTTTCATTTTTAAAGTTATTTCCTATATTATCTTTATTTTCTTTCTTTAAATAATCTCTCTTTTGTTGTCTCTAAACAACGCAATTTTTTGACTTTCTATTTTCTTCTTGTTTGTATTTCACACTTTTATTATATTATGAAAAAAGGTGTAGGTTGTTTCTCAGAGCATTTAGTAGTAGGTAGAATATTCCTGTGTTTCCTGAAAAAAAAATTGAATACATATAGTTCAAGACTTGAAAAAAAACAACAACAAAAAACAGATGATCCATACATCAGTGATTTCTTCTAAAATGCACTAAGACGTATTTAATCATTCTCTCTCAAATATGACTTTGTAACACCGAAGTAGTAATTTCCCCAAACAGCAATATAGTCAGTGTCCGATGTTTAAATATGTTTGAGAATATTCTGACGACCAAGATGCGTCCTATTTTTGACAGTATACCTGAATTAATGAATGCTTGTTCTTAAAGGTTTTTTTTATATAATTAAGAATGAAAAAAGGTCCATTCTTTAAGAATTTCTTCTTGAATACACTCGGATGGATTCGGTATTATTGATATACATGACCGCAAATGATTCATTCATGTTTTTTTTTTAAATATAGCATTCACTTGGTGTGTATTGTGTTCGTTTCGGGCTATGATTGTTTTCAGTTTCATTTTGTTGATCAACTTGCATCTTAGTCTAGTCAATCTCACTAAAAAATTGCCCAACCTCAATTTTATAAGAACACGGCGTTGCGCACCCATTTTGTAGTTGAGGCAAAAGCAAATGTTTTCAATATTAAACTATAACTATCGTTTCAAACAAAAAACTAGAGAGAGTGGTTCTAGAGTAAGGCAATAAAAGACAAACAAAACGCACAGGATGAAACTCTACCATTCAGACAACTGAATGAAAACTGAATGGTCTGAGAAGTTGACTGAATGGCACAAATATGCCATTCAATCACTCTTCAGTTACCTTACAGTCACCTTTCAATTGACTGAATGGCAGAGATTCATCCTGTGACGGTTTTTCGATAATTGCAGTTTGAATTTACAAAGAAACAAAATAATTCTGAAAGGACTATATAGAGTTTGATCCTAAAATGGCCCCCTTAAATGAACATTGTCATTTTACTGTAATTCTTTGTTTTATTTGTACAAATACACATTTGAAGTTTTTTCATAATTTTCATTTTGATTTAAGTGCCCACAATTTATAAATGTGACATTATAATGTTCAACTTTTCCCGCCATTTTCTCATTTGTAGCATAAAACGGCTTGTTTTAAAGCGACTGCTTGAACAAACAAAATATTTTCAATACTTATAAGTGACAAAAGGTTCCTTCTTGTTCACAGAGTCGCTCTATATTTCCCATTCGAAAAAAGATATGAAAAATGTCAATTTTCGACTGATTTTGATTGAATTATAAAAATAGCGTCATATACTGCCAGTGAGTGCATATTAATCAAATAAGTAGGTAAAAACATATTTTTGTCAACTCTTCTATAAAATAACAACAAATTAATGTACCTGAATCATTTCTAAAATAGCGAATCATTGGGGGCCAAATTTGACTAATATCATATATAGTTCTTTAGCCGATAAAATAAAAACACTGCAGAGGAATCTGATTGGTTGCAAAGCCTACAAATCACAGGGAATTCATAAATAAGGGGTTACGCTCGCTGTGTTTACCAAAAAAAAAAATAGAAAAATAAATTAAAATTATATTTTTCTTTCCATTTTTAGAATAAATCACTTTTTAAATTATCGTGATTTTTTGCACAGATTGTGCAAAAATCCTGTGGAAAAAGAGGAAGAAAATATACAATGTTATCAAAAGTGTTAACTAGCTCTCCCTTTACTGGGAAGATTTCATTTGACCTGTCCAAAGTTTAAGGGTTTTTTTCTTTAAAAAAAACCAAATCACTTGCTTTTTTAACAAACCAAATATTTTTTTTATAAAAGATATGTACCGTCCATAATCGAAGACCAAGAAGGGGCACAAAATGTTCTTGTTCTCTTTAAAAGGCTAATTATTGAGGCCAAATTTGAAACATGTGAGGTTTTCTTATTATTGTATGGGTAGCAGAATCATGCACTGTACCTTTTTCTGAGGACACAGCCTCCTCAGCCTATGTCTGTCCCCGATTGTGTCAACTCCAAACCTTGCAAGTTTTCCGTCGGAGAGTGAACTGATCATGGACACCTCCACTCTTTCGGCCTTAAACCTTTCTGACAAAGTCTGATCTCCTTCAAAACGTCGTCCATCTTCTCATTTTTGTTCTAGTTAGCATTAAATGCTGTATTCAGATGATATACACTAGAATATGTCTAATATTAACCATATATGTTCTGAGAGGATCTAAATATATTTCTATTTATGATATATACAATGTAGATCGCTCATTGATTCATCCTGTGAATGTTTTAATCATACATTTTATGAATTGCTTAAGATAGAGTCTTGTAAAGTTCATTAGCCCTGAAAATTTGAGCAAAAACCGTTCAGAAATGAGCAAGATATGAAGCCTCAAAGTTCGCGTCTAGGAAACAAAAAAGAAAAATAAGAGTAATCTTAACCTGCACAATAATAGAAAGGTCTTCCGTTGGAAACGGAAGACCTTAAAAATGTAAACTCTACAAATAATCATACAAGTGAAAATCTGTCAATGTGACAGCAAACCGGGTTTTCTTTTATGTAAACTGTATCCATAATCCATGTCAACCCTTATACAGTGAAATGGAGTACCCTAAATGTATATGCAACATTTTGCCAAAAATGACCAAGTTCAAAAGCTAATATTTTTTTCATAAATTATCGGAAATAAACATTCCAGCAATATGCACACCTCTGATATATGTACAATTGATCTGCAAAAGAACAATTTCCTATCTTGAGAACTGTAGGAGCAGTTATCCGTACAATGAAGGTACCCTATATGCAACATTTTGCCAAAAAATGACTAAGTTCAAAAGCTGGTATTTTTTCGATAAATTATCGGAAATCAAAATCCTAGCAATATGCACACTTCTGATATATGTACAACTGATCTGCAAAAGAACAACTTCCTATCTTGAGAACTGTAGGAGGAGTTATCCATACAATGAGGGTACCCTTTTGGCAGCCGCCCGCCCGCCCACCATTTTCACCATTTTAATAACCAGATTTTTCCGTTGGAAAACCCGGTTAAAAACTGTGTAGTATGACCATAAGAGCTGCATGTTGATGTATGTTTAAAAATACTTATGTCCATCTGAAAACAGCACCAGAAACAATGAATGCTTTGTGCTGAGCATTTTTAAAGCGTTATATCTACACATTTTCTATACTACAGCTATATCTTTATCGAACAAAGCATTCGCTTTTATTTCAATTAAAAAAAGTGAAATATAATGATATTTAGACAATGAATTTAACATTGAACCAATTAAGAAAACGTTTGCATGCATTTTTCAAAGAACACAAATTTAAAAGAATTGGTTTTATTTTTTTCTTTAAACAGAATGATTAACTTATATACTTGTACATGTACTTATTTTTGATATTAAAAATCAGTGAAGTGGACTTGCCGAAAACATACCTCTTAAAAAAAATGGGAGTTGTAATTAAATTGTGGATGAAAGGAATACATTTCTTATGATATACATGATTGTGATATACAATTACATTAGTTTTTATTGTCTCTGTGATTGATGTTTTGTTATTTCATAATAAATATTCACATTTGTTGCATTTTTGATACGTTGTAAACGTTAAAAGACAAAACATTGTCATTGGTCAATTTTATTCGTCAGATTTCCCGGCATAGTATTTCCTTAGTGCAAATCAATATATTTATTCAATGCAATAATTATGTTTATCAGTTCATTTATTTAATGTAATAACCCTCTTTTATATGTTACCTGATAGGATTGACTGAACAATGTTATGAAATCAGAAGTCTTTCATTAAAATGTTTGCGATGCGGTTTTTAGATTCTTTCTCGATGAACAAAAAATATATAAATATACTGTCGATGATTTTAATTCAATTCTAAATACAAATTGTGTATTTTTAAATAACAAGAATCAACGAGAAACAAACAAGTTCATGTTATTGAATCGTGCAGTGATTTAATTTAGGTTTTGTTGATTTTAAAAAAACATTTCGGTTAAATATTACTTTAAAAGATAATAAGGCCATGGCTTTTAAAAAAGTTGACATTTTTTTAAGATCAGGGGAAAATAAATTAAGAAAAAGAAAACAAGGACACAGTGACAATTTATGTAGTACACATGCACTAGAGAATATTGGGTAATGAACAATTAATATTTAAAATTGGCCTAACAAATCGGGTGCCAAATTATTTATGAATATGCTATACATGTTTTCTTTTTTAAATGAAGTTGTTGGATGTGCTCTACTGTTTTACAGTACAGGGGTTATTCGATGTATTGTGTATTGATGCAGAGCGATAAGGCTTTGCGCCATTTCGTAAATGATGAAATTTTTGAATATCTCTATTCAGTACCTTGTATAGGGTATAAACACTATCTTACGTGGTTATGGATTCATGCCGATCTTTCCTGTGCGTCATGTAACAAAATACACCAAACCTTAATTCAGACAAAAAAGTTCAAGGACAAAAAAAATAATAAGGAAGGGATCTTTATCAAACATACTTCTTATAATAAGAAATTCATGACACATTCAAACAAATCATATAACCATATGATTCTTTTAGTTTAATCAAAGGACTGCGAACGATAACATTGTCTAGCCCCCATAACTAAAACTAATTTTTGAAAGTTGTCTAATTTAAGTTAATTCTTTTTTATAATAAAGTAAACATTTATGCATATTTTCATTAAATATAAATGATTTGGTCAAACAAAGAGAGATAACTTTGTATTTTGGGTTAAAATAGCTCATATCATAATAGAAAAAAACGGAAAACGAAACTGTTTTTTGAAAACACCCCCCCCCCCCCGTGAAACAAAAATCCCTTTCAGGGGTTTTAATTATTGTTATTCAGCATATTTTTACCAAAGGATTTGGTGTTTCACGGGAGGGGGGGGGGGGCATGTGTATACAGACCAAAATACATTCCAAAAAAAAAAAAAGAATTTTGCTTTGTTAATTTTCGAAAACTAATTGACAGATATGAATTGAAAATGAATTTTTACTTTAATATATATCGTAAATATGTTATTATTAAGTTTTAATGCACATATTGGCCGCTAAAAATATTTTCCTCACTCGTAGAGACCGATTTCAATGAAACATGTTTTAGACCCCGCGTTAGCAAAAACTTTTGATTAAAAATAAATAATTTGAAAACAAATTTTATTTTGATATAAATTGATTAGGATTTGATTAAATATTCTAGTAGAAAAATTAGTTTTTGAATATCTGACAGAAATTCGCAGTTCTTTGACCACCTTGTTTTAGCATAAAGGTCAGGTCAAGGTCACAACTTTTTTCCTCAACTTAAAGGTTGATGGGATTAAAGGTAGTTCTTTGCACTTATTTAGACATCTATTTAAGATATAAAGATTATATTCTTCAATGAAATTATATAATGTCGGAATATCTATCAGCTTATACTACTAAATTGGAATAAATATTTAAACCAAAAATTAATATTGCTTAAACCGCATTTTCTCTTATTTTCTTAAATTTTTGAAGATATTTTGATTATTTTCTTATGCTTCTAATATTGGAATATTTCTGATTTTTACATAATATAAAGAAATGATTTGGCAGAGAAGCTAATATTTTGACCATTTAATAGGAGATATTTTTTTCACACAAATCAATGTTAAGAATAGGTTCTTTATAAAACCCTATAAAAAGTAATTTGGTTGGTAAATCATCTTATATAAAAATATTTTCTGAAACCCAAGTATCATAACACTAGATCACATTAGTCAAAAAATCTAACATCAATGTCATTATTTAAAAAAAAATGCTAAAACAGACGCATTAGTCTGCAGCATTTCTGAACTGCGAAACATGTGATTTTCCTACGCCAATATTCTGCAATAAATATAGTTCTTGTAAGATTCTAAACACTGATCACTTTTATTATGCCAAGTTATTAATTTCTTTAATCTTGAATTAATAAACAATTAATCAAATTCACGTTTGACAATTCGAAAAACCAGAAAGACTCCTTCCTTAATATGATGATTTATACAAATTTATATCTACAGTATAAAGGAATATATGCTCATTTTCTTCCAAACAATCTTTTTTTAGTAATTTTTTTTTCAATATAATTGATTTTTTTACGTAATTTAGTACAACCCTATACATTTGTTTAAGTGTCTTACATATATTTCAACAGTTCAGACTCAATGATTTATGAAGTACACTTACAACCGGATAAACACATACTAAGATTTGGATATTTAATTGCATGTCCTTGAACATTTGCAAGTGTCAATTACGAGATCCTCTCAAATCTCAATACATAATAACTTATGCATATATATGATTATTTGGAGAAAACGCCATATCTTTCATGTGTTGACATAGACGCAAGCAAAACAAAAAAGAAGACTTAAAAAAATAAAACATCAGACATTGTATAAATTGTCCTCCACTGAATGCCATCGGGTAACGCACTATCGTAACTTCTAATGATACGGCATTCACCAATGATAAAGTTGCACTTGTAGACAAAATCATGTCAATCAATGATACAAATTTATCAGTTAAGAACTACCTAGCCGTCCACTGCATATACAATTTCTAAATTATATAAATAATGGTCAAATTCCACATCATGAAATGATAATAATAATATTAATCAGGGAGAAAGAGAGAGAGAGAGAGAGAGAGAGAGAGAGAGAGAGAGAGAAGAGTTCATTTTGTCTCGTACAATTAAAATTACTTGACTACATGTAAGCATATCTGTTATGTAAGGTCAAGGTTTAATCAAGATGCGCCCACTTATCAATTATAATGTACATCTTGTTGTAAGACGGTATATTATACATATGTTTCCTTAAAGTTTGTGTTTTACCATAAAATTAAAGTGTTTCCTTGTTTATCGTGAACTAAACTGAAACGTTCATAATCTGTGAAACATGGAGTCAAATAGTTATCAGATTAAAAAAAAAAGACATATGGACGTATTACATTATCCACGAAGCTTCCTAAATTTAATGCAATGGTGAAATTTGAAGTATGTTATAATATATTTTTTTAAAGTAAAAATTCATATTTAAGGAGTATTTCATAACGCAAGGGTTGTTATTTAAATTTTAACTCGTCATTGTAGCAGAAAAAAACCATGACCGGTGGTGGTAGTGGGTGCGTATTTCAGTCCATAAGTCTTTTCATACACGTGACGCTGTTCATTAGAACAGAACTGTTGCATACACTAAGATATATATTTATTTTTTTTACAACCGTTTACATTACTTAAAAAAAAAAATATTGCATTAAAGACGATCTCTTTAAACAGATTACAGTACTCACAACGTTATGTTTTACAATAGCATCCTATCGTATCGTATCGTATCGTATCGTGTGTGTATATAAAGTGTTTCATGCGTTAATCTTATCATATTGTGCGTTAATCATAACTTAAATGACAAAACAATGACATCGGTCAATTTTGTTTAAGTCAGATATTACGGCATTGTATATCCTTATTGCCTATCAATACACTTATTCAAGGCAATGATTATGTTTATCAATGCATTTATTAACGTTCTTTTGGTAATTTTATATATGTTTTTTACCAAATGGATTGACTAAAAACCACCCCCAAAATAAGTCCATTTAAATACATTCAGTCAATGTTGAGTAGATGATCAACTAGCTTATTTTAATTTTAAGGAGATCCACAGACTCAAACAACAAAAAACTATAATAAAAAAGGTTTTTTTTGGTTTCTTTTCATGTTTTTTGTTTGTTTGTTTGTTTGTTTGTTTGTTTTGCATTTCTTTGATGAAATGAAATGAAGTTATTGGATGTGTTCTACTTGTTTGCAGTACAAGGTCTGTTCGATATTTAATAAGTATTGAAGCACAGCGCAATAAGGCTTTGCGCGATTTTGTAGTTGATGATACCCTTTAAAAAAAATGTATAGTTACACACAGCGCGATAAGGCTTTGTTCAATTTTGTTGATAATGATATTCTTGCATTAAATAGATCTAATAAATTTAATAGTTTTACTTGTTAATTGATTCGTGCCATTTTTTCTGTGCGTCTTTTATACAAAGTGCACCAATCCTTAATTAAGTCTCAAAGTTCAAGAACACTTCAAATAACTTTTAGAGGAGGTTGTATGCAAACGTATAAGAACTTTTTATTAATAAATGTTCATTTCCTTAAAACAATTGTTTAATGGGTCAAAGTTTGAAATTAATTGGCATTGTTCGAGTCAGGTTCTTAAAAAAAACCAAAAACATTTAGATTAGTTTTATGAAGTACACTTACAACAGGATAAAAACCATATCACGTTTAGCAAGATAATTAATTGCAGACCCTTGAACATGCTCAAGTGTCTATTACGAGAGTCTCAAGTTATTGAGTTTGCTTTTCAATTTCAATAAATTATATTTAAATATATTAAATATGCTCCTAAAACATCATGTTTTATAAATTTTCATTTCATTTTAAATTACATTTTTCCCCCAAATTAAACGTTTAAAAACGTGTCTTATAATAATGTGTCAATGCTGTTTAAACATGTATTTGTTCTCAAGATTCAGAAAAAAAAACTATGAGGTAATTAATATGTTTTTAATTTCATTCTCAACGTAACTGAAAGGAATTAATGGCATTTAAAACCAAGTGGAATTCATGCAATTAACAAAATGCACTCTGAGCGCACGGCGAACGCTTATAGAAACGGTGAGTACAGACGGAACGGAGTTCAAAACTGTGAACGATGAACATATGGTGAGCGAACGCTGAACGCACGATAAGCGAATGGTAGGAAAATGCAAAAATGGTAAAGAAGAACGTTTCTAGAACTGAAACCATCATTCTTATTTACTGGTCACTTTGCATACAACGGATACATTGTATAAGAGAATGATTTTAATCGTGTTTCCGTTATTTCCACTTTCGTGGATTTCCTTCTCACGGTCTTCTTTATCATATTAATATCAAAGACAATGGTGTAAATGAACAAATCGATGTAATTATCATATAAAATGATATTACAAGCAATTCAAACTTGTTCGTGTTCTAGCCTTTCTACGTTTATGCATTTCATTTTCACAATCTGTTTTATCAGATCAAATATTAGAGAAACGGATATAGCCAATTTATCAATGTGTAAAATGGAACATTGTACAACATAGTTACTCGTATTTGTTTTTGTCACTTTTAGATATAGATCTGTTGAGAGCATTTACTATATTCCCTTGTTTTATAAAAAAAAAACATTGGGAACGATAATATTGATGAGGACCCATACATTCAACATTAAAAAATAATGTTCAAAGAATGCAAACACGAAGAATAAGATTTTTTATAATTCTCTGAACCCCAAGAATCTTTAGTACCACCAGTTAAGAAAACATTTATATGTGTCTTAAGGCATAATTAAAACTAGTTTTACATGTACATGTAATTGCTAATCGTCTTAATGGATGTGTATTTAATAAGGTATAATTAGATTAGATGGTTTGCAGTAATGCAACGCGGATATTTTATGTAAGTTGTGCTACATTGTATATCTTTTTTTAATTTAATACATTTACCTCTCACGATTGCTTTAAATTTGGCTATGTTGAGTGCATCTAATAAAATGTTCTGTGGTTAGAAAAAAAAACCCTGCAAACTATGGGAATCTAGTGTCAGCATTGAGTCAATACCCTGGGAGTATTACAGAATACATAATACTTTCATGTATCTTATAAGTCTGCTCATTTCTGAGACAAAATAAAAAAAAAGTTTTCACAAATATGTGGGCAAGTTTAAGGTGATTGGAAGGAAACAGGTTAATGAATTGTTTCCAGTCTTTGACTTTCTGATTAAGAAAGATTGACCTTTCTTTTATCATACAATGATTGCAAGATATGAGGGCATGTAAGGTAGTTGGACCAGGTGTGCAAGCTTAAAGTCACTGTTACCAAAATGTATTATAAATGTGCAGGCCATATCTTAACATGGAAATGAAGATGTTGACACAACAAATGGTTGTGACTAGTTGATGTGTTCTGCTCTTGAGCTTTGGTCACTATAAGAAAAAGAAAATCGTGCACCAATTACTTTCCATAAGAGAATACTTTTCTTTTCTTTTTTCTCCTAGCGGCGGTATCAGTGACCTTGGTCACAGTACTTCTAGTTTTTGATAAGCACTTTTATACTGAAAACCCAGCAATCCTTGATACTCTCTTCGAACAATTTGAATTAATATCAGTTCTGGCTCCCATGCAACCCGTTACAAGTAAAAGAATGATATGTATTGCATCATCGGAAGTAGCATTTTTTATCTTAATAGGTTTACATTATTCTAAATCATCCCGAATGTTATCTAAATCCTTTACTACGCAAAAATAGATGGCTCCAGGTTGCATAGTAAACAAACGAAAAACTGACCTGATTTACTTTGTATACCTGTACTTTGCAAGACAGACGTACACTGGATACCTTAATAGACAACACTTATTTAAGTTTATAATGGTGAACAAACTGAAAGGTAGTCAAAATATTCAATGTACAGTGAATCATTATGATTCTTGATATTTCAACAATGACAATGTTAATCAGCTGATTGCTACATTTATTATGTACCGAACATTACTTTTTTAGACATATTTCGAACTTAAGAAAATCATTTCCCAAGTTGTACAAGTAGAGTTTCTGTAAGATTCAATTTTCCTTCAAAATGCCTAACTGGCTACTGCAAATCATATTAATATGGTTAAGGAAGGAGTCTTTTTATTATCAAACATACTTCTTATACTAAGAAATGCATCAAATTTTAACACAGTCAAACGGATCATATTACTTAATGATTCTATCAGTTTAATTAAATTTGACCTTTTTGTTTTCGGATAAAGGTTAGGTCAAGGTCACTTTCTTTTTCCTCAACGTAAAGAGTGATAAAAATAAGTGTAGCTCTTCATAGTTCTGTAGACATGTGTTTAAGATTTGAAGATTCAAATCTTCAATGAAACCATAGACCATGAGAGTGTCTATCAGCTTATACTACTAAATTGGAATAAATATTTATACTAAAATTGATATTGCTTAGCCCGCATTTCCTCTAATTTTCTTAAATTTTGATAATTTTTTTATGCTTCCAATAATAAAATATTTCTAATTTTTATGTATTATGAAGACTTTATATAAAGATATAAATTGACAGAAAAGCTAATATATTGACCGTTTCATAAGAGAGAAAAACTGATTTTAGTGATTTTTTCACAAAAAATCAATGTTTAGAATGGGTGCTTTAAAAAGCTTATAAAAATGTTATTTGATAGGCAAATCATATTTTAAAAACATATTCTGAAACCCAAATATCATATTATTAGTTCACATTAGTAAAAAAAATCCAACATTATTGTTATTGTTTTTTAAAATGCTAAAACAGACTCATTATATATATATAATCTGCAGCAATTCTGAATTGCGCAACATGTGATATTTTCCTACGCCAAAAATATAGTCCTTGTTCCACTCTAAACATTGATTACATTTTTCTATGCCAAGTTGTATGATAGTAAAAAAGAAAGAAAGATATACTATTTTAATTTCCTTTCATCTTGATTAAATGAACAATTAATCAAATTTACGTTTGACAAGTCGAAAACCAGAAAAGACTCCTTCCTTAAGTCCAAATTAATCATAAAGTGTACTCATAAATATTCACAGCTCTCTTTCTCTCTCTCTCCCGAAATTCTGTAATTTTTTTGAATCAACGTTGAATATGTCATATATACTTTTCTTCTAGTAATATACGAAGACACATTCTTTTGGCATCATGTAGATGCATATTAATTTTCTGATTGTGACATCGTCCTGATAATAACTAGTTAAAGTTTAAAATAGGCTGATCAGATTTTTTTTCAAAATGTCAATTTATGCTTGTGTTAAAAGAATGGAAAGATATCAGAGTTTTAGCCGGTTAATATGTTTTGGCTCAATAGATATTGTACTAAACATTTGTTTCCTGTAATTATTTCCTGTTTTAAAGTGTCGATGGATTTCCCCAGTCAGCTATTCTACGTAGTATATGATTTTTAACCTCAATATATGCATTTTCTTATAATTATGTTATTAGTGACTTTTTATATGAGACTTTTGGCTATTTCAAATGCTTATGGTAAACTTACATACACATGATGTCATCTAACTTTGCATTAGTTATAAATAATAGTTTTCATAAATTTTAATATTTATTATTTATTTATAAACGTAATACATAGACTCGGTAATTTTGTAAAGATTGACGTGCATGACTGCAAATCATTTATTTATATCTTTTCCTTTAAATATAGATTTCACTTAGGGCATATCATGCTCGTTTGTGGATGATTATTGCATGTCAGTTTTGTTTTATGTCGACCTACATTTTTACTGGGTCACTGATTACAAAGCTTTTTTTATCTTTAGCCATAGATCATGTGCTAGGAATGTTGATGGTGAACCTTTGTTATATTTATAGAATCAAGACTCACAAAACATCACATCAAAATAATTTTTTGAGAGATTCTTTGAACGTGTTTGGCTAACAAGCGTCGCAAGTACTGTTTTCATATTCAAGGGTGCTTGTATATAACGTTTGAGTTTCAGTCATCGGAGACCAGTGGTGACTTGGCCAATCTCTTCAAACATTCATGTTCCCTCGCCAATCCTTTTATAATGATAATAATATTATCTGAAGTTTTGGTATCCGGTAATTGTTTTCATTGATTTCCGCATTAAAAAGTAACTGTGAAATATATTCCGGCATAATCATATACATGTACGTTGTAGAGTATAATTAAACTTCACTAGATGTATTCACCTTTAGATATGCTGTCCATGTTTTTATTGACAGTAGTGTTTGCGATTTCACGGGCTTATGGTGAGTTTGCATACATATAATGCAATCGTCATTTGAAATTTAATTAAAAAGGTAGCATATTATGTAATATTCCATTTTACATAGAACATTCTAATTGAGGCGGTTATCTACCTGGATTGTTCATTACTTGTGTGTAAAATAAATTGCATTATTAGTTCTCTTACTTCCTAAATACTGTTGGTTTTGTATTTTCACAAACCATATTTACATTTAATTAACTAAATATATATCTTTAAAAACTATTTTAGATAAACATATTAGAATAAAAAAAAAACATCATTAATTATGGTTCGGTAGAGTTATTCATATAAAATAATGTTTTTGATACATTCATGTTTTTATTTTAAAAAAAATATTTATAAGATTAGAATTTTCAAACATTAAATTCTATTTGGACAAATCAAATAAAATCCCACTTTAATCGTTTTTGTTTATGAAGATTGTTCATAAGTAAATGCTTGTTTAAATTAACCTACTCAATTTTGTAAATGTAACTATTGTTGTTTTTATGGGGTTGTGTGTTTGTTGACAGTTAACGTTGCCCTTAATAAACCAGCATACCAACAGTACCCTCTGTCACCAGGTGACGACAGATATGACGCCAGTAACGCTGTGGACGGACGTAAATCTGATCTGAGCATGAACGGTGGTCAATGTGCTGTGTCAGTGTCTTTATTAACCGCCACCTGGTGGGTGAACCTGACCAGCATTCACAGTATCCATCACATCACTATATACTTCAGGACGGACAACTCTGGTATAGTCACAGTCATTATGTATCTTGGAAATGATAGCTTCTGTGGTATACATTTTCATCAGGCATTTACACTTTAATTTACATGTTAAAAATTTGATTTTATCAGATTACTAAATCTTTATATGATTTCCCCTGTTACTTTGGAAGATGCAATACCGAAAAAATGTTGATTTTAGTGTAATAGAACCTTGGGAAAAAACCGTGTCAATGGCTGTAATGAACATGAATGTTAAATGAAACAAAAAATCAAACACATGAATAATTTTGTTTTAATTTAAATTACAATGAAAGAGAAAACTAGATATTGAATTAAAAAAAATGCAAAATGCACTTTATAGATATGTTTGCTCGTGTTTAACATGAGGTGATATGCTAGAGTCTTTTGAGGTAAGGTTTAAAGTTACAGGGAGATTGCTCACATATTTTCACAGTGACGCAATACCATCTACCTTATACATGTATTATCTCACCTAAACTGAAATAAAGCTCAAATAAGCTTTTCTGATCACATTTGGTCTGCTGTCTGTCTGTCTGACCATCTGTAAACTTTTCACATTTCCAACATCTTTTCCAGAACAACTAGGCGAAAGCAACTAAATTTGACACTTTCACACTTTGAGGCAAAGATGATTCAGAGTTGTGAAAAGGACCACACCCTTTTACAAGGGGATCAAATTAGAAATAATTGAAAATTGTCGTTAAAATTTTCAAAAATATTCTTCTAAAGTACAATTTGGCCAGAAAAGTTGAAACTTATGTGGAAGCATCCTCAGGTAGTGTTAATTCAAAGTTGTAAAATCATGACCTCTTGGGGTACATGTAGTGTGAGGCTATAATAAGGGTCGCATTTTTATGTAAGAATATATAGAGTAAAGTCTTTAAAAATTTTCTTCTCAGAAACAAAACATCCAGGAAAGCTAAAACTTATTTGACAAGATCCTTGGAGGTAGGCTGGGTCACGATTGGGGATATTATATTTTACATAGGTATATCACTACTGTAATGAAAAAAACCCCTGAGACTATAAAAAAACCTGAGGAAACCCTGAGTGGCACTGAGTAAACCCTGAAAGACCCCGAGGTCGGCAATGAGAGTACTGATGAAACCCTGAGGGACCCTGAGGTTTGCACTGAGGGTACTGAGGAAGCCCTGAAAGACCCTTAGTTCGGCACTAATTATGATTTAAAAAAAAGTCTTTAATTTTTTAACAATTGTGGTAATTATAATTAGAGACATAAGTAACAATTCATTTATTTGGTATAAATGTATTTTACTGATGCAATTGCATAGGATCAGACTTTCTCATTTATACATCATTTTTAATTAATTGCAAAGGAAAAATACAGAAACACAAAGGATCAGTATGTATTTAGTCAGCCCGCGGGCTGGATGGAACTTTTGAAACTTTAATTGCGCTTGCATAAATGGGAAATCTGGGAAGTAATAAGATAGTCTTTATTAGAAAACTTTTCCAGCAGTTATGAACCTGGTCAGTTTCTAGGTCAAACTGCGCATCGATGTATTGGAAGACTGTCAAGGGAATCTTGGCAGCCGGAGTCCGCGTATATCTTCCCGACTCTCTTTGTGAGATTGTAGAGGTAATATTGGTAGTTGTTTGCGACGAGATCATGAAATTCGGAGAGCTATGTTTGAAAAGTTAAACTTTTTAAGTATTAAGTAGGTGTGCAGTCATACATTATATGTACACCGCTTCTCGCTTATCTTTTCATCATCGTTTACAACAATAACAAACAATAACAAACTAAATGTGCAACCACATATTTTTGTTGTTCTGGAAACTTCACTTTAGTCCTAAAATTAAAACCCCGCTGGCTGACTTTGTTAGCTTTTTGAAAAGCTAACCTTGTCTCTACTTATTGTATATCCATTGTATACTGGTTGAACATGTGAAAAGCGAGGGCCACATGTTTTACTTAATTTACTATTAAAAATAAAATAAGCCGTTACCATTTAAGGTATTCCTTCAAAATGAAATAATAGTCGGCTGTAAAATGTAATGTTTTTTAAAATAAATAATCATGTGCATTTTTATTTATTTAATTAATCATTTTAGTCGAGCTAACAGAACGTATTTGACTAATGAGCATTCTAAGATTCAATTACCGGTATTTTTAAATTGAAACAAGGCAGTGTAGATCTATTTTGATATATCATATCGCATATTCTTGTACAGTATGGAAAAAAAAACATTTATATATGTAAACTATTCAAATGCTTAGACAATAAAATATTGTAAGGTTATAAAAGTCCATGTATACTCCATGTATACTCTCTCTCTCTCTCTCTTTCTCTCTCTCTCTCTCTCTCTCTCTCTCTCTGTGGAAACGAAACAGAAAATTACAATTAGAATTTCATTTACAAGCCAGAGTAAAATATAAAATAAACCATTTACTTAATCCCGATTTTGAGCGATCTCTATATAAATGTAGTCCTTGTTCAAAAACCATAAACTTTATTATGATTTGATTTTCATGCAGAGGACCCGCTCGAAATCACTTTTTATATAAACATAAAAAACCCAATCTCCTTTGATTTACGGTGTAATTTCCCGCCGTTTGCAGCTGTCACTCTGTCGCGTGTATAGTATAAGCCTTGTTTATTTGTTCCGATATTTTTCTTGAATTTGTTCTGTACTTGTACACAAAGGAGACAGTACATCTATCATACACAGTGTTTTTTTATCATGGGGTTTCGAATCAGAAACAAGACAATCAATGAAAAATAAATATTGAAATGTACGATTTGAAACTCGGGATCCTGTTACACTACATGTAACAATCTGTTTCGTTAAAACTTTATAGTATTTCTTTAACAATGATTTTTTTTACATATTGATATACACAAGAGACATTTCAGTTGAATCAATTCGCGACAATTTAACAACTTTAATTTTCCGATATTGCCTCGGGCACCTGTTCATTACATTTAGCACAATGGCGGTTGTACGAAGGTTGTTTGGAAATTATTGAAACATTTCCTCTTGTTCTTTAAGGAAAAAAGATACACCCTTGAAATTTCACCAAACCGTAAATAAGGATAGAGCTTATATATGTGTAAGGTTTCTTGTCCATGGTATGATTATATGTAGATCATTCCTGGTAAGCGGATCGACGTGCCTTTGTTCAGTGACCCGGCGCAACGGCAAACTTTTCGCAACGTCATTTTACGCTTCTCATTAATCCTCTGTTTTGAACACTTTACAAACGAACGGAAATAATGATTTTTGTTTTCTCATTTTTCATTTCCAGGTGTCACCATTTATATTTTCTCTTATTCTTGAGACTTCGTGGAAAGGAGTTCGAGTTATTTTAACAGGGTTTTCTCAGTACCTTCAGTGCAAACATCGGGGCCCCTCAGGGTTTCCTCAGTACCCTCAGTGCCGACCTTAGGGTCCCTCAGGGTTTCCTCAGTACCTTTAGTGCCGACCTCAGGGTGTCCTCAGTACCCTCAGTGCCGATCTCAGGGTCTCCCATGGTTTTCTCAGTGCCATTCAGGGTTTCCCAAGGGTTTTTCGATAGTCTCAAGGTTTTTTTTCATTACGGTAGTGTATAAAGAGTTAATCTTTTAAAGATCTTCTCAAAAATCAATCAATCAGGAGAACTGAAACTTATGTAGAAGCATCTTCAGGTGTTGTAGTAGGGTGGGACCACAATGAGGGGTTGGAATTTTACATAGGGATATTATAAAGAACAGTCTTTAAAACTCCTCTTCTCAGACACACAGCCAGAAAAGCTAAAAAATGAGTGGAAGCATCCTAAGGTAGTGTATATTCAAATTTGTGAAAAGCATGCCCCCGGTGGTAGGATGGGGCCAAAATAGAGGGGAGGTCGGATTTTTTTTATAGGAATATATAGAGAACGTTTTTTTAAAAAAAATCTTCTAAAAATTTAATCAGCCAAAAAAGTTGAAACTTGTGTGTTGATTCAAAGTTGCGAAAATAATGACCCCTGGGTGTAGGGTTGGGCAACAATGGAGGTTAAATTTTTACATAGGAATATATTGATTAAACCCTTTGAAATCTAGAAAATCGTCTTAAAAACTAATTGGTTAAAAAAGCTGAACTTTAAGTGGAAGCATCCTCAGGTAGTGTAGATTCAAAGTTGTTAAAATCAATACCCCCGGGGGTTAGAATGGGGTCACAGCATGGGAGGTGCAATTTTTTTCATAGGAATTTTTAAAAATCTTATTCTTAAAAAAACATTTACTTAGAAAAGCTATAATTTTTGTGGAAACAGCTTCAGATAGTGAAGATTTAAATTCATTAAAATCAAAATTGTCAGGAGAAGGGTGAAACCCTATTTAAGATCCAATTGTACAAGGAAAATATTTAAATTATTCACAAAAACTGAAATGTTATTACATGTGGTTCTACTTATATGCAAGGATTTTGACATATTGCTGATTCTTTAAAATTGTTTAGACTCTAGCCCCTGGACTCTTCTTGGGCCTCACAAGGGGTTCAAAGTTTGATGTAGGTTTATATTTCATATGCAAACACTTCTTTAGGCTCATTTTTAGCACTGCAATGCTCAACATGTGATATGACTATGATATCATCCTGTTATACATTGTAAAAGGGACTTGATTATAAAATAAAATATTATAAACATTGAATATATAGGGGGATCTACATGTATTACAAGAATATAACGTTTTCCAGACATTTTGCATTTTGACTCCATTCAGCTGATTTTATCATGTCTTTTGTTGCTCAGGTGAGCGATGTGGCCCATAGGCCTCTTGTGTTAGATATGCTGTGAAGATTTTAATAAAAACTTCGTAATTGATATCATTTTTTTATTTAGCTGGGTTTTGTTGTTTACAGTGGAAAAATAATAGGCCCCAAGCATTTATTAACCCTTGCTCCGCTGTATTTTTTTTTTTTTTTTTTTTGTGTTGAACATGTCTCTGCTGAATTGTTTTTTAGAAATGGAATAATATAGACATTTTTTCTTTAAACATTAATAAAATGATCAATTTTTAAGGAAAAATGATTTAGTTTTCCCAGTTGACAGATATAATGTAGTTTTAAAACCCGAGATAGTTTGGCAAACTTTTAAGTAATAATGTGTTACCATAGCAACCATTGTTTAATGGTCATTATTTAAAAAAATCAGGATTATTTGAAAGTTGAAAGAAACATTGTATATATCGGAGTTTTGGAAATACTCCAGGCTATAAAAATTAGTGTATTGGAGTATTTGGAGATATTGATTATTTTTCTAGGATCATGAAATGGTCAAACTCATTCCATAATGTGTAAAATACATTGAATTGCACAGTGATAGTCATGAATTAGATTAAAAAGAAATCGTCAAAAAACTAAAACTGAAAAAAGAAAACAATCTATCCATGGCCTTCAATTGTCCTAGAGAAATTCTCAGATGTCTCAGGACATAAGATATGTAAAAAAAAAATAATGTGACCTTGAGTTTGGTCTATTGACCTTGAGTCAAGGACGTTACAAACCCTCAGATCATATGCAACATTAGTGAGAAGTATTAGCCACCAATCCTTTTTTCCTTTTTTTTTGGACAACAAATGGACATAAGAAGATTATGTAGCATTGTCTTATCTTCTTTAGTCAAATGACCTTGACCTATGTAAAGAGATACCTTAGTGCTCCTTTATTGAGCCTCCAATTTAGTTGCTTTTCAATTGCAATATTTACATTTGCAAATATGCTTCCTTATATAAACCTATAGAGAAGCGAAAACGTTCACTTTCAGTATGAACGTTTTCGTGAAATCACGATGATAATCGCGCGCTTATCGCTTGACGGTTGCAATATTGTAAACATAAAAAAACACCGTTCTATTAGTGTTTCTGAACTGTTTGCCATTCTCAAACGTATATATAAGTGATAAGCAGCAATGTTAAAAATTTCACAGGGATATGAACTTGGTTGTTACGTGATCAAATCTTCTGAGACACTCTTCGGGCTTCATTTGGATCACGTGACCAACCAAGTTCATATCCCAGTGAACTTTTTAAATTGCAGTTTATTTCTTAAATGTACCAAACCCAGAATTACAGCGAGATGGTCCTGTATAGTAATACTGTTATTACCCATTGTTGGTTAAAGGGGCATGGTCACGATTTTGGTAGAACATTATTTTTCCAATTTTAATGTTTACAATGCCTCATTATGGCATTTTTAATCGGCAACCAACATTTGATTGTCATTTGTTGAGTTATAAGCGAGTTACAGAGCTTACAATTCTATGCTATGTCAACAAAGTTTTTGTTTACATTTTGAATGCTGAAGTGAAAATTCCAGTTTTCACCGTCGTGACTAATTGTTTGGGGAAATTAGCTCAAGGATTAACCTGTGTCTAATTGCAAAGAACTTGCTTCCACAACACCTGATTGAATCAAAATAAAATCCGTAAATTAAAATAAAACTGTCTTTATTTGATTGCCGCAAGATGGAAAGTGACTTTGTAAAATTCACTTACCATTGCGGTCAATCCACAGACTTTAGTTTTGACCAATCAGGTAACTTGTTTTAAAAAGGTAAACGCCCAATTTTGGCGAAATGTTTTTCTCACTATTAGCTAAGCCAAAGAAGGTGATACAGCAATTACTCGTATTTTCGCGGAGAAGGCCTGTAACAAAGACAGTATTAACTCGAAGCCGAAACAAAGTAGATACGTTTTTTTTTTAGGCCAAAATGAAATAAATACGTTTATCTATGTGGAATTTCGAAGTATCAAGCCAAAAGCACAAAGGAATTTACCTCCAAAGAAACCGAAATAAGAATGTTTTTCTTAGTATCTAACAGCTGGGAATGTCATCCTAAGTTTCAAAAGATGTGCGAATGAATTAGCTAACAAAGAAAAAAATTAATTGTTTTTCCGAAAAATACTTAAAAGGAAATTGTGCATAATAGAAGATATTATTAAGCTGAAATAAAATAAAATTTACTAATATATGAGGAAAATCCTAATTGAATATTACGATTAATCCAAAATATAAAATCAAAAATGTCATGATTTATAAATTCATGTTAATCATAACTGTTACATTAAAATTTTAAAATTTATCAATTTAAACTTAACTATAACAGTTTTTAGTTAAGTTAAAATTTATCAATTTTAAACTTTTAATGTAACATATTGAACCTATGTAAACAACAACTGGCCACGAGCCTTGTTTACATGACGAAGAATTGTGAACCCTGTATCTTGCTTTAAACTCATCGACTGGCACCCAAATTTCATTTGATCATTAGAAATCCACTCCTAAGGCATTGTAAATAATAAAAACAGAAAAATGAAATTTGACCAAAATCGTGACCATGCCCCTTAAAAAGCTTCAATTTGAAAACTTTACCAAAGTTGAAAATCTGATAAATACCACTATCCTGAATCGTGCTTGCTAAAAACAAGGTGCTCTTTGCTTCACTGTGTACACTATTAATTATCGTTGCATTTGCATTTCTCTCTTCTTTTGAATTATATTTATCAGAACTTATTGGGATAGTAATAAAGGAAATGTGCGACATTTTTAGGAATTAAGTTTATTTTGATAACACCCAAATAATTGAGTTAAGAAGACCTAAGTCATCATCCACAGTTATAGGTATAAATGTATCTAAACAAAATAACTAGTTCATTGGATAAACTCAGGAAGTACAGAACTACAGATTTTTCTAATGGCTTACAGCTATTAAATAAATTTCAGATAAATATCAGATTATATATTGTCAAATAATAATCACACAATGGATTGTTAGCATTGTTTCACTCATTTATATTGCAAATTGAAACACATTGAACCAGATGAAATGAAAAAAAAAGTATATATGCAATATTTCATCAGTATTTCTATATCAATTCCAATTTTTAAGATTGACTTTATCCTCAACACTACCATACATCAACTCAAGAAGAAGAGACTCATCTTCAATATCATCATGTGAATGAGTCAATTCGAACAAATTAACAAAAAGTAGAGTCAACTTTAAAATACAGATACTCGTACATAGCTATAGTTTACATGTACTGGGTATGTTAGTTTTGACATAATAATATCAAATTTAATTTTCAAACAAACACAATTTAAGAACAATTTACGTTTGACTTTAAGTTGTAGAATTTAATCCTTTGTTTTCCTCCAAAATGATGCATTATATGTTTTAGTAATGTTACATGTAAATTAAACCTTTTATTTTAGTTAGTTGAAACTAAAAGGAAGCTATGAAGTAAGGTGTTTTTTTTTTCTCAGAATGAATAATCAGTGCATATGAAATACAGTTTGCACAGAGTAACAATTAATGCAATTTTTTTAATGAAGTTTTGTTTTTGCACACACAAAATTACCTAGAGAATAGATAACTACATTTCTTTTGTCATTAGTTTGGTAAATTTCAACATCATCAAAATTGCACCTCATATTGTTCAACATTTAAATCAATCTTCAGAAGTTAATTTCATTCGTTTGTAAGCTAGAATATGCTCTTGCTTTGTATGATCGATTTCAAAACATGGTGTGATACACAGAGAAACATTGCATTGTTTACATTTATAACTTGTCATGTGACCATATCTGCCGGGGGCGCTTCGGACCAAGTCAACGCACTTTGAAAAAAAAAATATTTTTTTTTCAAAGTGCGTTGATATCGTCGATACTAACGCACTTTGATAAAAAAAATGTTCAGGGTTTAGTCGAAATAATATTTAATTTTAGATACAATAAATAATTGGTTTAACCTTGTGAAGCTTAATGGGATACATTTTAGAAAGAATCCACTGCATTCTCAGCTAACTTGATTAACAGTTTCTAGATTAGAAGTGTTTCCTTTTCTCATAAGCTTACGCAGCTTGACAATTTACATAGAACAATTAGGGAGATTTGAATTATCCAAATATGACAATAACTGCATCACTTAGCAACTGCATTTTCCTTTTTGTGTATGCAGCAAACTTACTAATTATCTGGTACATTGTGCTATGCCAGAAACGAAAATTATTTAATTTATTTATTTATAATTGAGATAATGAATAACATATTTCAACTGTCTGCAATTGCATGTGCTTATAGACAAACATGATTAAAAACAGGATAAGTTAGTTATGGTTATCAAAAACAACATGATCTATTAGAGGATCAGTGTTTAAATTTATGATAATTTAATGTTTGTCAATGTACATGGAGTTTTTTTTTTTAATGAAGTGATTTATTTGAATAGAATTTGAAAAGAAGGTCTATGTTGAAACGCTTATAGATTCTCTAACATACCAAGAAATGATTACCAATAATATCACTACTTAATTTACAACAAAGCGCATTTCTTTTTCCGATTTTTACATTTACTCTAAGTTGCTGAAAATCAAATTAAACATGTTTTGGAAGGAAAAAAGAGGTGTGGGGGGACCTTCCTGTAATCAATGAAATGAAGCACAGGTAATTGACCTGTATCTTTGGTTACCCCCCCCCCCCATCCCACTCCCACCCCTATCTCCGATTTTAAAGAAGGTATATTAGATTCATAAGCGTTAACAAATCATCATACAATCAACAAATTAGGAATTTAATTCCAAAATACGTGATTTATACATATTTTTTCAAAGTGCGTTAAGTGTCTCGATAATAAAAAATGTTGATGTACCTTTATGACGCACTTTGAAAAAATTTTTCAAAGTGGGTTAACTTGGTCCAAAATTTAACGCACTTTGAAAATTTTTTTCAAAGTGCGTTGATTTTGTCAAAAATTTAACGCACTTTGAAATTTTTTTTCAAAGTGCGTAATTTTTCAAAGTGCGTTGCCACAAAGCATTTCTCGCTCTGCTGGTCCACACACTATACATTGTCTGTGCAGAGACTTCCCTCCCTCCTCCAGTCTATCCAGGTAGTTTCTACCAGTTAACCTCTCAACTAAAATGACCTGCTTTTTGCATACAACATTAACAAAATTTACTCAAAAAACTATAAAGACCCAATTATATAGATATGTGAACTAATTGATCATTATACATGTATAATAATATATTTTATACAATGAAACTTAAGTTACATTTTACGATGTTTTTTACAAGACAGTGTTTTTTTTAATTGAGAAATATTAAAAGAATTGGAATTCCCCTTTTTGAATATTGCTCCATATATCGTTTTAAAACCGAATGCCGGGGATTCTTTAATTTAAACGTTTAATTGTGCAGAAATATTCCAGAAATTCTGCATTTCTACAATATATTTGCGACATTTAATAATGTATTTTTGGTGTTTAAAAAGAAACGAAGTTTCAAACACTTTCAATTTCGCTTACTGCCATCATGGCGATGGTAGCCGTTCTGAATGGGAAAAAATCGACACAATAAATTCCCAATTAAGAATTAAAAACCATGCAAGTTCACGATTTCTTTCATTTCTTTTTAAATTTATAATTTTGCTTTACACTAGGGGAGAAATATCGGTAGAACACGAAAAAAATTAGGGTTTTAAACGATTTTGAAAAAGACAAGTGTAGTTTTTCCCTTATACGCACAAATATGTGCGTTCAGCAGGACAGAACATATGTCATTATACGCACAAATATGTGGGTGCAGCAGAGCAAGGGTTAATATTTACAGAAACGAAGTCTGCAACATATGATTTGAAAATGGGTTTAAAAAGCACCGGATTACATTGTACACATTTTTTAGATAAGTTTTTTCCTGAAATCCATGGATTTTGAAAGGTTTTATTACAGGCGTTTTCGTTCACATTATAGTAGTCCTAAATGTTTACTATGTTGCATTTTATATTTAAATAGTTCATTAGCAATTAATAGATACGACTCATGATATAAATAATGACATTATTTTCAAACATTATAGGTAAAATAAACCTTATAGTAGTCACATACAGAATAGGGGTTGCGAAAACGTGGAACGGAAAACGGAACGGAACGGAAAGCGGAAAATATCATATCACGTTTATTGCTTTAAAATGGTATAGACTGGCCAGAAACGATTTACTTTGTATTATTTATTCGTATCAAGTGAATGTTTTTCAACATGTGGCTGTCTTATTAATTCCGTTTAATTGCCTATCAAATGTACATGTAGCATTATATTTCATTGGCGTTAGTTGGGTACGAAACGGGAAAAATCAAATGTATACGAATTGTCTAATATTAACATTATTAAACGAGTAAATTGGTTATATCTTTTTACTTACTTTTCTTGTATGGTATTGTTGGCATATCAGCGTAACGTATGCAGTTAGTGAAAGCGTTCCATGTGTTTTATGAGTATTTTTATATTTCAAATATGATGTATATACTTACATCGACATTGAATTGTCGGTGTTCTATACGATATTATATCATACAGACAATACAATAGCATTGAGATGAAAAAAAGAAACTCGTACGACCGACGCCATTCAAAATTGAAATATATTGAACATTAAAATACCCTGTCCTTAGTGAAACTAGTATTTTTTTACGCAATGTAATTTTGTTTACGTTTGCATTACTTGGCAGTTGTTCATTCCTGCAGTTATATACATATGATCCGAATAGAGAGCTCTAAACATTGCCTGGTTTGATTTTCCGATTATGAATTAAGCACAAAAGAAAACAAAAAGAAAAACCTTGTACAGTTGAACATTACATCTGCATCACCGACAGTTAAAAACACTGAAGTGTCGGACAAAAAAGCGACAAAAAAAGCACGATTAAGCAGTTCTGATCAAAACCCTCAGACACCACAGGTGAGATAACAGGTGAAAATGACCTACATTCAATCCCCGAAAGCCTGCAGGAAATAAAACAAGGAATGGTAACAAAAACTGATATTAGCGTTGTGGTCAAAAACATATCATCAGAATTAAAAGGTGATTTCGTTAAAGAAATTAAGACCGCAAACAAAGATAAAAGAAAAAAAGAATTAAAGACTGAACTGAAAACAGAACTTAAAGGTGAGATAGAAAAATTTACAAACAGCAATGTCGACGAAAAACTGAAGCAAACCCGTGCTGATACCAACGAAAAATTTGATGCTCTCAATATGGACCTTACCGACATAAGGGAGAACATCGCAAAAGAAAAAAGAGAGCTGCAGAAAATGAGCGATGATCTTAGAATAACAACAAAAAATGCACAACAAGCCATTTCAATGGCAAATTTTAACCAACAATATTCCCAAAAATGCAACATCAAAATACCAGGTTGGAGAGAAAAATCGAAGGAAGACCTCAAACAAGAGTTCTGTGCAGTCCTAAAACAAAGGGTGAAAGTTGATGTAAACCCTCACGACATTCTCGCGATTCACCGAGTCCCCGGAAATAGGAACGGTGGACCCCGACCGATTATCCTGAGGAGGATACGTCCGGAAAGTAAAACACTTATCATGAAACACCGCAAACAAATGAAAGAGGAGTTCTTGATGGTGGACCACATTACTCAGCAGAACGCAATGCTCCTACAGAAACTCAAAGAACACGAACTTGTGCATTCTGCCTGGTATTTCAACAGCAAAGTGTTTGCAATAGACAAAAACGACCGTCGTTACACATTTGATAATTCGATGATATAAACAAAAAACTTCGAGCGTGATGTCCACTGTACCGGTAGTAGTGTCGCATAAACGCATCGGGATCGAATCTGTAGCAGCGAAAGCTCGAACTCGGAATCGATGTCCCGTTTATTTCAGAAACGTGTTCCTTCGACATTTATTTTTGGTTTTTTTTCTTGTTATGTATGTTTGTGTGGAAGTCTTGTGTACTTTGCTGGTAAATTACATATACATATCTCAAAGGGAATAAGTTTGTATTGTACGAGAATGGTAGGGGTCTTTGCTATAGTGAAAAGTGTTTTTTTTTCTTCCATATACCATATTTTCGTTCTCTGCACACATCTTTCATGTCACCTTGTTTACACACATTTTCCTTTTATACACTTAGTTTGTTATGAGTTTTAAGGTAGTAACATTTAATTGTAGAGGCCTAGGTGGTCTCGACAAGAGGAGAGATGTGTTAAATTACATAAAACAAAAACAATTCTCTATTTCATTTTTGCAAGATACACATTTCACTCTTAACGACTATGAGCAAGTTAGATCCTTTTGGGGCTATGACATCTATATAACTTCTGGACAATCTAATTCTCGAGGCACTGCAATTTTGTTTAACAATACTTTTGAGTATCATGTACTGAATGAATACAAGGATACGGAAGGTAATTTACTTGTTCTAGAAATTAACATGTATAAGAAATATAACATATTATTAGTTAATATACAGTAAAACACGGATATAGCGAACACGCTTATAATGAATTGACGCTTACAGCGGAGTGAATTTCATTCCCCATGTCTCTATTTCATGTTGTAAACTTGACGGATATAACGAATTACGCTTATAACGAAGTTAAATTGCCCGTCCCTGGGACTTCGTTATAAGCGTGTTTTACTGTATATGGTCCAAATAATGATGATCCAAACTTTTTTCAATCAGTATTGGACATCATTTCAAACTTTCAAGGTGAATTTATAATTATGGCTGGAGATTTTAACCTTGTTCAGGATATAGATTTAGATTATTTTAATTATACCAATATTAATAACAAAAGAGCAAAGGCGAAGGTTTTGAACATGAAAGTAGTACACAGTTTAATTGATCCATGGAGAGTGAAATATGAACAACGAAAAAGATACACATGGTTCAGAACAAACCCAACTAAAAAGGCGAGAATTGATTTCTTTTTAATTTCAAACGAATTAATGGCTTTATTGGATAAATCTGACATTCTACCTGGTTATAGATCTGACCATTCTATGGTTTACATAGAAATTTATTTTACTAAATTCGAAAAGGGTAAAGGCTTTTGGAAGTTCAATAATTCACTCCTCCATGATCAAACTTACGTTAATCTAGTGAAAAGTAATATACAAAAAGTTAAAGAACAATATGCTGTGTTTCCATACAATCCTGCAAGTACCCATACAGTTAAGAATGACGAATTACATTTAGTTATTGATGATCAAATGTTCTTTTGAACAACTATTGCTGAGCATAAGAGGTGCTACAATACAGTACTGTTCCAGAAAGAAAAAAATAAAAAACGAAAGAATAAAACTACTTGAAGAAGAAATTAAACAACCAGAAATATTGAGGAATAGTAATGATTCAGAGGACATTCCTCAAAAATTAACCAATGCACAGAACAGTTTGGAAGAATTCAGAAAAGATTTTATTAAAGGTTTATTTATCAGAACAAAACTTAACTGGATTGAACAGGGTGAAAAACCAACAAAATATTTTTTTAGTTTAGAAAAAAGAAATTATGTCAATAAAACTGTAGGCAAACTTTTGCGCAGCAATGGTACTGTTATTACCTCACAGGAAGATATTTTAGCAGAAATTGAGACGTTTTATAAAAATTTATATTCCTGCTATGATAAAGAATTACAAGATGCTGATATTGAAATTGCTATTGATAAGAACTATATTAGAGTACTTGATGAAAATATGTCTAATAATTTAGAGGGTTATATAACTAATGAGGAAGCCTTATTGGCATTAAAAAATATGAACAATAACAAAAGTCCAGGAAGTGATGGTTTTAGTACAGAATTTTTTAAATTTTTTTGGAAGGATCTTGGATGCTTTTTATTAAGATCAGTAAATGTGGGATTTGATGTTGGCGAACTTTCAGTCACTCAAAAACAAGGTATTATATCTATACTGCCAAAAGGGGATAAACCAAGGGAGTATTTAACTAATTGGCGTCCAATATCTCTCCTTAACGTTACATACAAAATAGTTTCAGCATGCATCGCAAATAAAATTAAAAATGTCCTTGATTTCTTAATACACGACAGTCAAAAGGGCTTCCTCAAAGTTAGATTTATAGGAGAAAATACAAGAATGATTTATGATGTAATTGATGTAGCTCAGAATAAACATATTCCAGGTATGATTCTACTCATAGATTTCGAAAAAGCTTTTGATTCTATATCATGGAAATTTATGTACAATACATTACATTTTTTTAACTTTGGTCCTGATCTTATCAAGTGGGTATCAGTACTATACAATGGGGCCAAATTATGTGTTATTCAAAATGGTATTTTTTCAAAAATTTTTGAAATAGGCAGGGGCTGTCGACAAGGTGACCCAGTATCCCCATATTTATTCAACTTATGTGTAGAGATATTAGGACTTTTGATAAGACAAAATAAAAACATTAGAGGTATTAAAATAGGAAAAGAAAAAGTATGTCTATTACAATATGCAGATGATACAGTTCTTTTTTTGGATGGATCTGAAAACAGTTTAAAAAGCGCACTTGATCTTCTTTTTCAGTTTTCAAAATTCTCTGGACTAAAACCCAACATTTCCAAAACAAAAGCAGTCTGGATTGGCTCAAAAATTAATTCAAATACAATTTGCAGTGATACTGGTTTACAATGGACGACAGAACCTTTTAAAATTCTCGGAGTAACATATACTGCTAACCTAAAAAACATGGAACAACTGAATTTTGATAATAAACTAAAACTAGTTCAGAAAGAAATTAACCACTGGTTAAAAAGAAATATTTCAACATTGGGAAAAATTACAGTTGTTTAAAGTTTACTTTTATCAAAATTCACACATTTGTTTACCTCTCTTCCAAAACCAAGTACTCAATGGATACGGCAATTTGAAAAAAACACTATAATTTTATTTGGGGAAATAAAATAGACAAAATATCTCGAAAAACATTGCAATTAAATTATGAAAAAGGGAGATGCAGAATGACAAATGTTGAAATATTTATTAAGTCTCTTAAAATAACATGGATTAGGAGACTTTTAACAACTAACTCAAGCTGGGTAAGT
Organism: Magallana angulata; assembly: GCF_025612915.1. NCBI lineage: Eukaryota > Metazoa > Mollusca > Bivalvia > Ostreida > Ostreidae > Magallana > Magallana angulata. The sequence continues at coordinate 41,343,620 of NC_069112.1, forward strand.
ATTTTTTCTGAAATAACTGGGTGTCATACTTATAAACTATGTCAATTTGGACCTGAATATTGTAGACAGAGGGCAAAAGCCACTCGTAATAATTTTTGGAAAGAAACCTTATTTTATTTATGTGATTTTTTGGAAACTATAGAGATTGATAATATCAATATCATGCTTGAGCCACTATGGTACAATAATAAAGTAAAGATTCAAAATAAATATGTATTTTGTTAGGCTCTTTATGAGAAAGGATTTCATATTGTTCATGATTTATTTGATACTCAAGGTGAATTCATTAGTTATGAGAGAATCATTAATGAATACCCAGTTAAGATTCCATTTACTACTTATGAAGGTTTGAAACGTGCAATTATTTGTGCTTGGCCAAATGTTAAGCAGTTTTCACATCAAGTAATAATCAAACCATACCAACCTGAATCTATCAAAATACTTTGCTTGTGTAAAAAAGGAGCACGGAATATCTATGATCACTTGATGGCAAAATCTAATCATAAACTTATTTGTGAAAACAGATGGGCCTTCAATTTAAATTTACCTCTAGATTTTAACTGGAAACAGGCTTATTCAAACCCTAGATCTGCCACAAAAGATTCAGGACTGATATGGTTTAACTATAGAATTATCCACAGAATATTAGGTACTAACAAAATACTACACATGTGTAAAATTAAAAATTCCCCACTATGTTCAATATGTTTTTTAGAACCAGAAACAATTACACATCTCTTCTTTTACTGTCCATCTATTTTTCGGATATGGTTATTAATGTCTGATTGGATTTTTAGAACGTCTGGTGAAAGAATTGTATTTGATGCCAAAACTGTTATTTTTGGTGTTCCAGAAAAGAAATACTTAGCTATAAACCTAATTATCATGTTAGTTAAGAGACATATTTTTAGTCAATCCAGAAAATCTGCTAATATTGCATTTGAGAATATTGTGAAATATTTACAAAATTACTATTCTTTAGAGAAACTAATGTTGGAAAATAGATTTTACCAAAAGAAATGGTCAAGATGGGTATGCCTCTTTGACGTGGCATAATGTGTAGTAAGACCCTATCATTATTGTATTATTATTTTTATATTTACTTTCCCAATCTGTGTGGGAGTGGTGTGGTGTGAATGATGGTATAGATGTATTTGTATTGAAAATGAAAAAAAAAAAATAAATTAAGACTGTCGTCTGTCGATCCCAAAATCCTCATGCAGCACATTTGGACGGTTTAAAGAAATACACATACCTTTAAAAGATGCAATTGAAATTATTGAAACAGGAAATATCCAAGAAAATTCAATTGACGCACTATCATTTTTAATCGGAATAATTCACAGGATCGAAAGCAGATTTCTTACGGAGATTTATAATGGGAAATGTTGACACCCTTTCTTTATTTGGAAGTCACTCAGAAGACCTTGTACAGTTTTTCAACTTTATCATTTGGGTCTGTTGAAATGCAAAACCCTGAAGACTTCGTTATTTTTAGTTGTGTATTTAAGCCTGGTGATGAGCTAGAGAGGATCGACTTTTTTTTAAAGAAGGAACAAGCATTCTGAGAGTATTGCATAAGCAATACGCGTCCACTATCGGTTTGTATTATTACTATATGAAAGCTTCGACGCATACATCTATTTCAAAACTATTATAAACGAGATGTTATGCTTTAATCAGAGATAAATGAACAGAGGAAATTCAAACTATATAGTTGATATAGAAATTAAATAAAAAATGGGTTAAATAATACTCTCTAGTTTATCTCCAGTAATTTTGCCAAGTCGATTAAGAATTTGCAGGTAAACATTTGTGAAAACATTGCACTGTAATGCAGAATATCGTTTCGTGCCGTCTCAACAGACTAACCCGATAACGAACCCGATTGTAATAATACAAAAAAATAACCGTCGATTAAATTTACAACACAATGCTTGACACTATTTTACAGATTGAACTTCTTTGTTTGTTAGAAACAATAAAAGGAATGGTACAAGTAAATCACGATATTATTACTGACTACATACTGTCCTTGTTTATTCAATACACACCGAACCCGATAACGAACCCGAACATTAAAAAATTGGAATATAAAACAATTAATTTTCTCGAAAATATGTCAACCAGACGTTACAAAAGTGTAAACTTGATCTGTAGTTTGACATTTTGAAGCAGTTCAGCAAATTTCATAGTATTCCCCAAACGCATAAAGAAAAAAAAGTGTGGAAAACCAAAGTGGGGCAGACGGACGGACAAACAGACGGACAGACTGACGGACGTAGAGAAAGCTATAGTCCCCTCCGGTGAAACTGATAGGGGTCTAATAATGAGAATTGTTCATGCTTCTGAAAAATTAACCCGCTTGAAACCTGACGTATAAAGAAATATCGAGTTATTCAGCAATATGTGAATGGAGTATATTTTGAATATATTTGCATTGCATGTACTGTTAATTTTGAGGAAATAATTATTCTTGAATAAATAATCCAATATTGCTAATCTTTCAAAAAAAATTCATTAAATATATCGTTCTTGGCAGGATTAACAAATCTATCAAGTAAATAACATTAGATAAGGTTTTTAGGTCACCTGAGTCACTCAGGTGACCTATTGCAATTGGTCTTCGTCCGGCGTCGTGCGTTAACAATTTTACATTTTTAACTTCTTCTTGAAAACTACCAGGCCAATCGTTACCATTTTTTAGTGTGAAGCATTTCTATGGTAAGAAGAATCTAAATTGTGAAATTTATGGCTCTACCACACCTGGGGTGCCACGGGCGGGGCCAAATATGCAAAAAAAGCCAAATTTTCAAAAATCTTCTTTTCTACTTCCACACATGTGAGGAAAAAACTGAATGCATGGTTATGATGTCCATGAGGCCCTCAACCAAAATTGTGAAATTTATGGCCCCTGGGTCAGGGGTTCTGGCTCTAGGGTGGGGCCAATATGGCCATATAGTAAAAATGTATTAAATCTTAGAAAATCTTCTTCTCTACTTCCATATATATTTGTTAAAAACTAAATGCATGATTATGATGTCCATGAAGCCCTCTTCCTAAATTGTGAAATTCATGACCCCTGGGTCAGGGGTTCAGGCTCTAGGGTGGGGCCAATATGGCCAAATAGTAAATATGTATTAAATCTTAGAAAATCTTCTTGTCTACTCCCATATATATTTGTTAAAAACTAAATGCCTGATAATGATGTCTATGAAGCCCTCAATCTAAATTGTGAAATTCATGACCCCTCGGTCAGGGGTTCAGGCTCTAGGGTGAGGCCAATATGGCCATATAGTAAAAATGTATTAAATCTTAGAAAATCTTCTTCTTTACTACCATATATATTTGTTAAAAACTAAATGCATGACTATGATGTTCATGAAGCCCTCTACCTAAATTGTGAAATTCATGACCCCTGGGTCAGGGGTTCAGGCTCTAGGGTGGGGCCGATATGGCCAAATAGTAAAAACGTATTAAATCTTACAAAATCTTCTTCTATACTCCAATATATATTTGTTAAAAACTAAATGCATGGTTATGATGTCCAAGAAGCCCTCTACCTTAATTGTGAAATTCATGACCCCTGGGTCAGGGGTTCAGGCTCTAGGGTGGGGCCGATATGGCCAAATAGTAAATATGTATTAAATCTTAGAAAATCTTCTTCTTTACTCCCATATATATTTGTTTAAAACTAAATGCCTGATAATGATGTCCATGAGGCTCTCTACTAAAATTGTGAAATTCATGACCCCTCTGTTAGGTGTTCATGCTTTAGGGTGGGGCCAATATGGTCATATAGTAAAAATGATTTAAATCTTAAAAAATCTTTTTCTCTACTCCCACACATGTGGGCAAAAAACTGAATACATGGTTATTATATCCACAATCTCCTTTACCTAAATTGTGAAATTCATGGCCCCTGGGTCAGGGGTTCAGGACATGAGGGGGGGGGGGGCAATATGGCAATAAAGTGTTAATGCATATAATGTTTAAAAATCTTCTTCTCTATTCTCACACATCTGTATAAAAAAACGACTAATAATTATGTTTACCAGGAAGTCCTCTACTGAAATTTTAATTGTCATGTCCCCTGGGGTATGGGTTTTGACTCTAGGGCAGGGCCAAAATGGATGTATAGATGTTAATGCATATAACGTTAAAAAATTATCTTCTTTACTCCCACACACCTGAAAGGAAAACTGAATTCATTATTTTGTAGACCAGATCTTTTAGTTTTTCACCAAAATTATAGGTTTCACAGTTCTTTTTTAATTAAATGTGGTTGTCATTACAAATTTATAATTTTTCTACTCCAGTATGAAACCTTATTAATTAGATGCATATATGAGACTCCATGACAAGTTTGTGTATTGGATATATGCTACTCAGGTGACCGTTAAGGCCAGTTGGCCTCTTGTTCTTTTTACGTTCCGTTCCGCTTTCCGATCCGTTTTCCGTTCCGCATTTAAGAAACACCCCATACAAAATGTACATATTTTTCGCAAAATAATTTACATTTCCTAAAAATGGCAGTTCGAAATAATGCATGTTGACCTTCTGTGTTTATAACACTCGTCCGGCAGAATTATTTTAAAGTTTATAACTAACTTTAGTATAGCGAACAAAACGGAATGTAACTTTGGTACACTACCTTAAAATTGTAAGCCGCGAACCTCACCTTAAGGTTCTGAATCGCAATTAACTAATTTATCAATCTTCCATTTATGCCAATACATCGACGGATGACCTAAGATAAACAAGTATCGGTATAAACGGAGTTTTCATAAATAAAGATTGTGTAATAACAAAAATGTTCAATGCTTTCTAAATTATTAGACAACAGTTCGCGCAAAGTTATAACAAAGCAGAATTGTATCTGATCTAAAACTGCAATTTATCGCATTTTAGCAGGTATATAACATAGAAATCAAACGATAGTCTTCGTGTTTACTTTTTTTACCAGATTGTACTTTAAGTATACCTTAATCTCCTAAATGCAGATTGACACAAACAATCTCCAACATCTATTCATGACTAAAATTGCGACCAGATTAGATCACTATATATATATATATATATAGAAGATTCTTTAAATCACAATATTCTTCTTGGCGCCTTTAAGAGTGACACTTGAATGCCTTTAAGAGTGACACTTGAATTGTCAGATTCGAGTTTTACGTTCTGTAATTATAAAGAACATTTATTTTCAAATTATAAGCGACAACTAGTATTATATGTTATTTTAAAGCATGATATCTGTAGCACAAATTTTCTGGGATGTGTTCAATCAAACCAATGAATTCCAATGTAAGATATTGTGTTAAGGAAGGTGATAGCACGATAAATAAACCTTTGAATGTATATGCCTAGCTCTTTGAAATCAGTTCAAGTTTTTTCAAGGTCAGATATTAAAGGGATAAGGTATAGTTTACATTAACTTTAGAAATGTTCCATCCACGGTTAATAATGATATTACCAATAATATAATCTTCACTGATGTATCGTAAGGTTTTTCTTGGGTTTCAAGTGATATTTTGTTAAACAAGAAGGCGTTAGGTGCCTTTTCATAATCTTTAGTGTTTGGATTATATGTGCTTAGCTTTTAAGAGATTGTCCAGACAGCCCTTTTCGCCACACACTCTCTCATGCAATATATGACACTGACTGAATTCCAATGTGTTAGCACGATCGTGTCGCTATGACATATAAACGTATATAGTTTTAAACAAAGAAGTTCTAATAATTTAAATATATAATTTTTCTCTGATAATTATTTCTAGCGACAATCATATACAATAGCTGCTGAACATTTTATATTACTCTTGATATTAAATCTTTGTCCAGTACTTTTAATTCACATTGGTATACAACTAATGTTGTTAAAAATACCAGTTAAAATCTCCAAAATACGGTATCATAATTTTGTTTATATATATAAATGGTTTAATAATACGTATCTATTTTTTTTTCTCAGAGAATTATCAGAGTTTAGCCCCCACCATTAATTTTGATATAATAATATATGATGGTGTTGTTGTTATTTTAAACGACAAATATATGAAACTTGCATATGTATTCCATGTAAGTGTGCGTTTAACAATTAGCTATTTTAGTTGAAACGTGCATGGAGAATGTGTAATATGTTGCGCCTATAGTGCAGTTGATATTTAGCAATGTTTTAGTTGATATTGTAAAACAGAATTATATAAAACTTGTTTTTCACTGGATCGATAACGTTCTGTACAGATTCCTGGTTTCGGGGATGGATATTAGGGAATTTACTTGGATTCTCTGTGTATGTATCCAATACCACGGATAGATCACAGGGAACGTTGTGTTTCAAGGACGACAACTTCACACTAGACACAATACCTCTTGTCTTCACAACAAACTGTTTTGTCCATGGACAATATGTCATATTTTACAACGAGAGACTACTAGAGGTTGACTACCCTGACGAGTATTCTTTGTCTGGTGCCATTCAACTGTGTGAAGTAGAAGTGTATGGTAAGCGTTTGTTTTTTATTCCAATAACCTTTGAACATTGTTTCATATGTGTGGTAACATATCTACATTTTTTTTCAAAATATAGAACAATAAAACAGTGATGACCTTGTGGATTAAATCATTAAAGTCACAGTGTTGTTGATTGAAATAAATCTATCAAATTTTATCCAGTCATTTAAAGTGTCTATTTTAACCTCTGAATGTTTGCCCCCCCCCCCCTCCCTTTAAAAAAACATCATTACGCTGTTTTGGGTAGCAATTTACTTGGATTATCCGTGTATGTCTACAATACCACGGATGATCACATGGGATGTTGTGTTTCAAGGACGAAAACTTCACAATAAACACCTTCTGTCTTAAAAACAAACTGTATATTTCACTGACAATATGTCATCTGCTACAACAATAGACTACCAGGAGTTGTCTACCCTGACGGTTATTATAGTTATGTAGAGAGTGACCTCTGTGAAGTAGAGGTGTATGGTGAGTGTTCTTTATAATTTCAACCTTTGAAAAATGTTTTAATATTTTCATTTTTGGTCACATGTTTACCTTTCATTGTCAAAACATAAAACAATAAACTAGTGTGAAGACCCTGCGGATTAAATCAGTAATGTAACGTCAAGCGTGTTGTCCATTAAAAAACAAAACAAACTAATAAATCTCCCCCTCAAAAAAAAAAAATCAAAAATGGTACATTATATAAATAGTGCCTATTTGTGAGGGTAACAGTTGAAATTGATACCCCGGGAAAACCATTGTCAACCGATGCGAAGCGGAGGTTGACAATTGTTTTCAAAGGGTGTTACTCTCCTAAACAGGACTATTTATTTCATTATACTGAATGTCTTAATTTTATAAAAAAGTTTACTGCCTTTATACAGAGATGACGTGGATTTTACGACGAACCGTATGCGCATTATTTACATACATGTAACAATTCGTTGTGGTACAATTTACCCGTTGCCAAATGTGTTGCTGACGTTGAATGTAATAGAACGGATCATAAACTGCGTCTTAATCGATCAGATTTTGGTTTTTAATGTTTATTATTAAAAAAAATATTTGGTGTTGTTGATTCTTTTAACTCTGAGGTCAGAGTTCTTTAGTACGAGAGACGGATTTGTATGAAATGTAGTGGATAGGCATTGATTGTTTCTAGCATCAATGCATTATCAGAATGTATGTACATTGTGTCATGATTTTCAATTACATAAAAACCTTTTTAGGTTGATAACATCTTTGCTAGACAAAGGGTTATCGGTCCACAATGACTTGATAAGGGTGTTCGTTACTGATCTATCACACACATCACCAGTGTGTCTTGGTTTTTTAATCTGCTCTACTTCTAGCTGGCCAAGAAAATGAAATCAATTCAGAGACACACAGCACAGTTAAGGTTGTCAATAAATTCCGTTCTAATAAAAAGTACGGGGAATGTTCATTATGACATCACAGTATATTACAAACTTCGAAAGTACTTATTTATTCATTTATCAGAAAAATAAATTTATACTGGTCTTTTAATTGAAAGCAACAAATGCTATAACTTACAAATTCGATGTCCGTTATGCCATACACACTGTAAAATAAGCGAGATTCGTTCTTGCTGTACTACAAAATATGATGTCATATGCTTAAAAAATGACACAATAAGTCACATCAATGAAGACAATCATGCAGATTTTAGCGAATAGAAATAAATGTTGTAGATTTACAGAAAATTATAAATGAACATTTTGTTCAACATTATCATTAGTAGAATATTACCTATATAGTCATATTTTCAACTTGTTAAATTATGCATCGTATAATAATGCAACCTCAGTTTTGTATAAAATATCCTAAATCTTAAAGCCAGGTCCCTAAATGAATCATTCAACTGCAAAGGCATACACTTATCTGATCATGAGAAACTTTTACATGTAACATTGAAATATGCTTTGTAATTTAAAAATATCTAAGATCCTTGTTAAATCCTACAAATTAATTATCTTTTAATGAAATTGACACTGTGGTCTTCAAAATTGTTCAATAAATGCATTATAAATAATGGTTTCTAGTAACAAATATTATCTAAAAACATTGGAAGCATTTTTCAAAATCTACAATATAACATAAAGTAATTTTATAATTCAGCTAATACTGCTTGTGCCATGCGACTACCATATCACGTGACCACTATAAACATAAAATATTGTACTATTGTAATATCAGAAATATATTGCATTTGAGCGACCATTATTAAGTTTAAAAAGGAAATGTCCGTCAAACTAAAAAGTATACGTGTTTTAGCTCAAAAACTCGCCGATATGTTTATTGGCCGCCTTAACTGTACTGCATGTACTCCTAAAATTATTTTTCGTGTAAATAAAACGCATGATATATAGTATAGGTTGATGACCATTGCGAGAGATATTGATTAACTCAATTACCCTTTTTTCGTCCGGCAACAGGGTTCTAGGTGTCTAACTGTTTTGCAATAAATGTTGCAATATTGCAATTTTTGTATGTTTTTGGTTAAATTGGAAATCGTCTTGACGGACTTTCGTGCATACCACTATACAAGGTCCCGTGAATAAACGCCTCTTTCATCTTTTTTTTTCATCAAGAACTGAATTGAATCTGCTCAAAACAAGATCAAATATGTGATAAATAACATTCCATGTACAGGGTGTCCGGTAACAAGGTGTTACGGGTCAAACAATACCTTCCCCTGTCCAGACGTTAACTGTCAGTACTGTCACATAGAGACGGGCACCTGTCAGGGATGTAAACCTGGGTATCAAGGTCATCACTGTGAATTAGGTAAGATATAGGTTCAATAAAACAGCATTATTAACAACACAACAAAGCTTTAATATAAAACTTTGGAATGTTTGTTTTATTCTGACGCAATCATACAAAACATGTAAGTATGTACTATTTTATTAATTGTATGTAATGAAAGTTCATATACATGTGTGTACTTATGATTAAAATAAAACCAAAAACATTTAAATCATTTATTTTAGAACCAATTAGACTCAAACAAAATATGCTAATTAGTTCCTGTTTTGACTTTTAAAAGTTTCACAAATGTTTAAAGAAGTATTGCTAGTATGCAATTTGGTAAAATTTTCTACAACAAATGTGTAACGAACAGGCTATAGCAAATTTACAGCTATTAAGAATATTTATTATGTCCCAGTTAAGTCCTTACATAAACCTAAAAAAAAGTTGCCGTATATGACAAACTTGACTATGAAGAATTAAACGAAATAAATGCAAGACCTCGCTGATCAAATTTTATAGCATATTTTTTTTATTATTGTAACGAGTACACATTTGTATTTTTTTTAAATTTCAGAAATCAAATTGTCTAATTATACTTAGCTAACCAAGTTTGTAACTCCAAGAACAGTATTTCTTCTTTTATAAAGAACTACGCAGCCCTTGAATTGGTGGTTTTTTTTGGCATAATATTAGAATGCTGACTGTGAATTCGTCTACAAAGGTCATCTGGTTTTTCAACCGATAACAAACGTGACAGACGATAAGAAAAATGTAGTTCTTTGTGCAGCATTATTTAGCTGTTGCGACCCGTAATATGCCTAGTTATTTTGCTCATGCTTGCACTAACAGAAAAAAAATCGTATTTGTCTTAATCAGATAAAGCTGTTTTTATTGTGTAAAAATCACATTTTTTTGTATTTTTACTAGCATGTCCACGTGGTTATTTTGGAAATAAATGTACTGAAAAATGCAATGTTACATGTGCTGGATGTAACAATGTGAATGGCGTTTGCGACTCTGGATGCATCCCTGGCTGGAGAGGTTATCACTGCAACGAAGGTAGCGTTCATAATATTTAAAGTTTAGAGCGGAATTATTTCAGGCAGACTATATTTGCAACAATATCTAAAATGACTTTAACACTGATTAATAGAAAAAATAATGATGACGAAATTTAGGTTTTGTAGCATTAAGGTAGATCATCCATAACTAAGGAGAATTTACAAATTTTGATTGTTCTATACTACATCAAACAATATTCGTAAGCTATTATGAGACTGTCATAAACCGAACTCCGGTGTATGTATGTAGTGAACTAAATGAGCTTTTGCATTTCAATTTTTTTTAAAATTGTCTGCCCTTAAGGACAGTTTTTAAATATAACTTTCTGAAAATACGTATGTATTGTAAACTATAATTCTTTTAGCATATTCGAAGAAAAGAAAGCTTTTGCAACTTTTTAGCAAGAAAAAAGTAAGAAAATTGCTTGTACTAAAGAAATATATTAAAATGCATCTCTTCGATATACTTTTTTATTTAAATAAACTCATAAAAAATCGCAAAAAGAGGTTAGTGATCAAACTTGCAATCTATTAGATATGAAAAAAATAGTTATGAATGGACTACCGAAATGAGAATAGGGGTAGTCTAGTAAAGCCAATGCATTCTCTTTAAAGTGTTCATTTTAGGAAACAATGGTTGTTTATTGATTTGGTTTATGGAAAAGTTGTAAAATGTATTTAAAAAATAGCTTAAAACTTAGGTTTTGAAATTTAGGTTTTTGTTTTGTTTGGCTAATATATATAGATAAAACATTCAACACACTGCTTACCAAATATTTTTTTTTTTATAATTATGAATATGAGACACAGCACTGTAATGTACATGTGTTAATTATATTAAAGAATGTGATAAAGGATCGTTTGGTATTGGATGTAATGAAACATGTGGACATTGTCGTGATGTAAGCCAATGTTCCCATATCAATGGGACATGCTTAACTGGATGTGAAGCTGGTTTTAAAGGTGACGTATGTAAAACAGGTAAGGAAAAGATACAGGTACAGGCAGAGGAACAACATCCTTCTATTTTTTTTAATCACCTAGTTATTTGATTCTTACATGTAATAAAGGCTTGACAACATGTAACTGTTGCAATGATATACAGAGAAAGGCATTAATTTTAAGGTAGCATTATATATCATTCTCAATTTGTTAAGTTGGAGTCATTTCATATCATTTCATTTCAAAGATTGTGACAGTGGTTCATACGGCGTTGACTGCAACGAAATTTGTGGAAACTGTTTGAATGAAAGTCAATGTTCTATTATCAATGGAACGTGTTTCTCTGGATGCAATTCTGGCTACGAAGGGGACTTGTGTAAAACAGGTGAAACCAAAATAAACAGAGAAGTAAATATTCGTCCATCTCTATAGTAATGATAATATGACAAAATTCAAAGTGAATTTAGAAAATAAGCAATAAAGAAAATAATCAATGAATACATGACTTATAAATAATCAGGTGCAAACAGAATAGCCATTTACATATGAACTTGATGAATCGGTTATTTGCGATCATATTATTTTGTTTTTAAATCAAACCAAGTGCCATTGTTAAAGGATTTTTATAATTTGTTTAATTGAAACATATGATTTATTTTTACTCAAAAAAAGAAACCTAAAACGAAAGGAAACGAGCTGATGTCAACTTAATGTAAGAATTAGACTAAAAAAGCACAATAGTGACTTTTTGCAATTTTACGAGAACAAATGACGTTCACTTACGTTTATGTTTAGAGATTTGTTATGGTTGTAAGACAATACTGATGCAAGTCAATGCAATTATTGTTTCTGCATTAACATGTGCTAGACAGCAACAGTTGTCTGAAATTCGTTGTATCTATAATCGTTTTAGAATGCAATAGAGGATCTTATGGATATAGATGCAATGAAACATGCGGGCACTGTAGAGACAAAAGCTATTGCTTTCCGATTAATGGTACTTGCTTAACTGGATGTGATGTTGGTTATGAAGGAGCCTTATGTAAAACACGTGAGTAGGCAATTTTGAGGCATATAATTCAATCAACATATGTGTTCTTTTGTTGCAACATTTTCAGATCTTATTATCAGTATAAAAAATTGCAATATTAAAGCAAAAATACTATGTATATTTTTGTGTCTGTTGACATATAGTTCATGTATGGAAATGCATATTTTAATTCCTAATTACGGTTTGAAACAAAGGTGCATACTAGACACAAGTGAGTAGAATGAAAAGTGATTACATCATTATGATAATAAATTCTTTGATTAAAGAAAAAAAATAATGCATGCATTATATGTGTTTCTTTCGTTTGAAAGTACAAAATTTGATATTAGAAAAAATTAAAAAGAAAGCAAAGTTATATGTTTAATTTACTATTTGTTTCTATATCTGTATATATTTAAGGGTGATTTAACTATAGCAGTATTTTTTTATTATTGCGTCAAAGTATTCATGACTTATATTTTGATCGAAGTGCCAAATTATAAAGTTTGCTAGTATTTAAGACTTATTGGATGTTCTTGAAATCATGTTTCCCCCGCTAGTTTGAGTGTATCAAGCATAAAAATAGGTTATTTTAATATACTCCTAAAATTGTTATGCGCCATAAAAGTATTTCAAACGACAAATTTAAAAAAATGACAGAGAATTTCTACGCGCGTTAATCAAGAAACCTAGCAAAAAACATGAAAACGAAGGCTTGAGAAAAACTGAAATAACAAGGTAACGTAATTTTTTATTAAAATATTGCAATTTCTAGTGTTGCTTTTGGTAAACTGTACGAACAATTAATCAGTGAAATTTTTTTTTATGCAAATTTGTTACAGCAGTTCATCCTGTCGTTGCCAGTCTAGCTAAAAAGTAAAAGGTGTATACTACCAACATCTAACAAAGTTTTACAACAACAGACATTCTTAGATTAATTGTAAACTTTTAATCAAATATGTTTATCTTTCAGGATTTAAGTAATTAAAGAATGTTACTGATGCATTAAATTAACTTTCCCTTAGAACTTTCCCTTGTTTATATAAAATCTACTTTCATTTGAATGTTTAATTCAGATTTACTTTTATTTAAATGTTGGTATCTGTTTTAAATTTTTTTTAAATGTATAATAAAAGCATTTTAATAGTTTAAACATGAAAGTTAATTGATTTAAAGCCACATTGGGACTTCAGGAGACATACAATGAGTAAAATGCACCATATGTAATAAAAGTCATTGCGTCGCCGGCGCTTATGTTATTTAAGCAAGTCAATGCAAGCTTTCAATATTTTTTTTTTATCTATTTTTGTCAGTTATCAGAGCATGGTGCCGGATTTGTTTTCCAGCAAAATGTGTCTATGTTGGAAATTCTGAAAACGTAAGTCACATCTTAAATAGTTTAAATTATTAACTTAAAATGTATTTTGAAATAAACAGATGCTTCTTACTTTATAATTCACCCTTTCTCAAGTGTATTAAAGGGGAGATTGTATAATTGTTCAATGTTTTTTTTTATTTGCAGATAAAACATTCTTTTCTTGATAGTTGGCGATAAACAACGTACAATTCTACATGAAGTACATTTTAACTTAATTTGCAGAGGAGGATGTAAAACATGATGGGATTAATATCTCTAAATTTTATTCTACCACTTCAGAATTAATCAGCATATCTTGATGTTAAGTGCATAATACAAAAATTAGCAATCCTGTTTTACTACAAATAATTATCATTTACTTATCATAAATCAAATAATATCTATGACATTATCAATTGATTTCATGATCAAAATTTGAGATCACGAATAATTATGTAGTTCATATTTCAAGAATACCATTGGAAACGTTTGCCTCATAGAAATGGACAATTATAATCTTGGAATAAAAGGTCAAATATATAACATAACTAAGCAGGTTGGGCACATTTACCCTATTGAGGAATGATTACGCTTAACGGAAACTATTCCCCGTTTCAGTAATAAAAACATTCCCGCAAATGCGGGACTTTGAATTGTTTTTTTTTTCCATTCACGTCTGGGTTTCAGTGAAATCCAGTATTAACAAAATCGTTTCAGCAATTTCTTACGGTAGCCTCTACGGATAATAATGTGGTTATTCTGTACACATATTTAGTCGTACATAGAATTATAACGTTCAATTTTGTGTTCATTTTATTATTAAAATATGGAACAGTAATTTCTTTTAATCATTGTTTGGTTTTGGATTGAAGTTTTGTCTACAAAAACATAGTTTAATTTTAATATTATTTTCTTTTAAATTTTAGTTAACGATATATGTTAAAAGCATTGCTTGTACAAGATTCCGTAGTTGTCATGGTCTCCCCGAAATCAAAATATTTAATCCGAAATGAACATCAATTTCTGCATTTATTTGTTTTTTCTTGAATTGTCAAGTTGTGTCAACTCATTGAGCACAAAACTCTAAAATTTTGGGGGGTTTAGGCAGTAAAAACAAACTCTCAATGGAAAATCTACGGCCAATGCAAGAATGCTCACGATTTCCACGAGTTCAAAATCGTTTAATATTCGTTTGCATCTGTGGAGGACTAAAGTTTTAGGCCAGGAAGGTCAGTTGTTTATTGTACTTTTGCACCACCTTGCATTTCTCATGAGCTTCATTTTACTTAAGTGGGATTTTTGATTTATTTGGCATTCATCGAGAAAATCCCGCATTTGCGTGAGTTTTTTTATCACTGAAACGGGGAATAGTTCACCTTTAGCGTAATCATTCCTCAATGCGGTAATTGTGCCCAATCTGTTAAGCTAAACATAATCACAATAGGATTTGTTAAATAACTTCCTCATATTTGATTTGCTTTAAGAGAAAAGGCACTTAAAATGAAAAGTTCATCCAAAACGACAAAGGTAAATAACTTCAAAAAAATGAAAACATACATATATTTTTGGAGTTCCTTAACTAAGAACAGTTGATTTACAGCCTCTAAAATAATGCAAACGGAACACAAATTATTTTGTTTCATCTCGAATTTGCCTTAAAAGTAATTTCGTCATTCTTCTACAACAACATTTATCCTTTTGTTTAATAATATTGATTCTATTTGTTTTAGCTCAGAATGTGGTTTTTTTTTAACGCTTTGATTTTTGTTTTCGTTAAAAATCTTATACTATTTATACTGTTACTCTAAAATTGGCGATACTTGATTTCAGTGTTCATTATTTCAAACAAATTTAGGTAATCCACATACTTAACACTGGTTACCCATCCTTAATTAATTGTTTACCGTGTGTTAGCTATTTATATATTTTTGTAACATATCAATTATAACAGGTATAAGAACTTCAAATTTTGAAATACTATGTCGATTTCTGCTTTGATTGCTGAAAAAGATTAACGCATGAATGTTGTTAACATTTAACGACGAACACGCTGATTGTGTTATTGTTTTATGTGTTTCCTGTTATTTATGAGCGCTGCCTTTTAAACTAGGCTATCAGTCGACATTTGGTATTATTATACTTTTATGTTAAATACTGAAATCTGATCGGTTTAGACGCAGTTGATAATCCGTTCTATTACCCTCAGCGTTAGCAACATACTTAGCAACGGGTAACATAACGAATTGTTACATGCGCGTTAATTATGCGCGTACGGTTCACCGTGGAATTCACGCCATTTCTATATAAAAGCAGTAAAAAAATCTCTAAAAATAAGACATTCAGTATAATAAAATAAATAGTGCCTGTTTGGGAGGATAACAGTTGACATTGTCACCCCTCGAAAACCATTGTCAACCTCCGCTTCGCGTCGATTGACAATGGTTTCCTCGGGGTGTCAATATCAACGGTTACCCCCCCCCCCAAACAGGCAATATTTATGTAAACGGATACTAGTATACAGTTCAGTAAAAAATATGTTATATGGAAATTGCCTTGTTCAAATTTTTTATACTTCTTTTCTCTAACTCAACAAAGTGTGTGATTTCTGTGACAGTGTACAGTAAATGTTAAAGGTTAGCCTTTTTTAAAGCAACATTAAGAAATTTTGAATGTCTTCATGTAACTATGTTAAACGTTCTAAATGAATACACTTATAATTTTCCTTTCTTGTCGCTTAAGTTATATTTTATTAGTCCGAATGTATACAATGCAGGAAGTTCAAATTTCTATCGACCAGTTTGTCTGCTTCATGTTAACGGAAAATTGCACTCAGAGACACTTGTGTACACTCTAGTCACAAGTTTTTTCTTCTTTCGTGACTTCCCTGACATGCTGTGGTACGTGCATTCCACGTTACTGTTTTCATTTAGTGCTGTTCCTAAAATGAAAATTTGTAACAACAAATAAAGATTTCAGGAAAACCAAATTAAATACATTGTAAAGTATATCGTAATATAGCTGTAAGCTACTAATACAAAGCGTGAATAATACTATTGGTTTTCTTATTTTTTTCTTTATTTGTGCTTTTTATCAGAAAGAGAAAAAAAATAATAAAGATCTTAGTCAAGAATATATATCTTAATTTCATACGTGTGATGTATACTAACCGTGATTAACATTTGCTTTATCAAACGGTTGGTGCTTTATCAAATACTTCTGATCAGCACTATTTTAGACAAATGGAAAATTTAATTGTCCTAATTGTTTTCACAGTATTTGCGTATAAATAAGGTAAATTAGTCGAAAACTAGCGCACGTTTTTCTGCGCAATAAATATACATTTTTTTTTTCAATGGGTGGTCCTGTAGCTCTCCAGTCCGTCAATATTTTTTTTTCCCGGAGAGCTACAGTTGTGCAGCTAGTTTAAAGCAGACAGAACATATATTTTTTTTTTAACTTTGAAATTTCTTTGATTTTTGTAACCATGATGAGTTATTGTATTATAAACGCATCACAACCTATTTTTTATGGAAATATACAGATTTTTTGTTTTTAAAGAACGCAAAACATAATTCATTTACTTTTTTTATTCTAATATGTATTATTTGATATACGACTATTACTACAAAAATTCAAATTATTGATTTCATTTTATCAATCTATATAAAAGAAAATGTCAGCTCGACGCCTTTGTGGCCGTTCCGGCCTTTGATTTTATTTATTTGTGGTAAACTTGTACATATTGTGATACCTTCGAACAAACAAGCAATAAACTGAAATTATGTATTTTGCCTTAATTTCATTTATGTATATGTTGACATTTTTAACTTATTTTTTTGTACATCTACTGATTGAAATGATAACACTTTTATTTTCAGATGGACTAAAATCCAATGCAGCACGAACTACATGTCTATTTCGACAGGGGGAGGATAATGTGGATGTGTAGCGTTATCATTTATTTTTAATGTGAATTTTAAACCTTATTTATTTACCAAAAATCAGTGACTGAAAAAAAATGAAAATTACGTTCTTACATTGATAACTATGAACATGTCTTATTTTTAGATTGTTTCACAGTGCAATGTTTGTTTTTTTTTTTTTGTTCGGTGAATATTATTATGCAAATCAAAGATAAAACTTTGCATTTAACGTTGGGCTTTTATGTAATTTATTCTGAAACAACCCAAATTTGTCTTTCTGAATTGTTAACATAAACAATGAAATAAATGATAACATTGTTTCATCTTAGAATCATTATCGTTTGTTTGTTTGTTTTCCAACTGTGAAATATGCGGTATATCTTAAACTGCCAATTTGCTAAACCCCAGACACAGAAGTTGTCTTTAAAAAAAAAGCATGTTTGAATATGTTTCATTTGAAACAATAGGATAAAAAAACGATCATCAAAAAGGGGTTAAGAACTTAACGATTTAAATTATTTTAATTGTTAGTGTTATACAATGCTATAATAAAACTGTGGACTCTGGTTCATATATTTTTCACTCTAAAAAAAATAAGTAGCAAATGATGACGTATTTTGAAAAAAGAAAATTGATATGAATTGCAGGATAAAAATGAAATAACCAAAAATAACATTTATAAAATCTTATTATCTGCGTTGCTAGTTAAATACCTTCTCCTTAGCGGTTAGCGTACATGTATACTCTAGCGTATATGCTACGCCAGTGTATATGCTACGCTAGTGTATACATGTATGCTGTGTGGCATATACAAAATATATTAAGTAACATGGAACTTTGTGAAAACGATACCTATGATAAATCAAATCTTGACACACTGTCTTAATCAGAAAAAAATATCCCCTCACCCTTTTCCCTAATGACAGGACCCCCATTCCCTTGAAAAAAATATATATATACAGCAATTTAATTTAAGGACCTTTTCGAATATAAAGAACACCTCAAAGAATAAACAAACTTTTTTCTATCTCTCTCTTCCAATTTTCCCAAAAGTCTACTCAAAACTAGAAAGAAGTTTGGACATTTTACCGTTAAAATGTGGTTCCTTTAAAAGAAAAGGCAAGATCGCCTTATCGATAGAAAACCCTGCTGTCGGGCATTGTAATGTACTGCAAAATTTTAAGCATCAATTTGCTAATTCTCAACATTGCGCACTTACGACGATTTGCCTCTATTGGGTAAAACACATTGGCAATCAGCCAGTTTGGTATTATAACGGATTAGAATTACCATGCACACAATTGTGTCCACTGTGAACGAGGTGTTGGTTGACGGGGGGTTTACATATTGGCCTTATAATCCCGTCTCTGAAGCCAAAGCAATGCTGGAGTGGCCACCGTAATCAAATACAGGACCTTTGTACCTGTAACGAGCGAAACAAAATCGAAACAAAACGAAAAAAAAAAAACGAACATTCGAACGAAACGCAAGATACATAAATTCCAGATAATGACTGAAAAATATTGAAAATCTGAAAACATTAGTTTAATTAAACAGTTTCATACAAGTTTGTCACAGAACCTCTTGCATTTGTCCATCAATTAATATAGTACAGTTTTGATAAATCTGACATGGGTCAGATAAAACGCAAAAGTGCAAGGACATCCAACTAATAAACAAACTGGAATCTTACCTGTGTTACCATTATCTCCCTATTGTTTGAAACAGTGCTGGAAGCTGAATGAAATCGATTGCCCTTTTAAGTAAATAAACTTAAATTATAAGAACACACCCTTCCATTATTTTAACCAAGCACTGCTTACGTTAAATTTGATAATTGTTCGTGTTTTAATAGTTCAAGCTCCCACCACTTTTCAAATTTCTAAATTTTTATTTTACAAGATAAAAACAGAAATAAATGTTTGTTTATGTTAATCCCTTGCACTTTGCATTTTTTCTTATTAACCCTCGTTAATCTTTTGTTAGTACATGTATTATTATGTCACAGGGTATTCCCATGAGACTCGCTCAATATTTTCTCCTGTGGTAGCAAGATATCTAATTTGTATATTTATATAGTATTACTTTGTGTAAAAATAAATTTGTGAAGAACATCGAGCTTATTTAAAGGACACTATTCTATGTGACACATATCTCTGAGTTTATTGGGCGTCTTTGACGTAGCCTGTATATTCAGCAGAAAAAGGAAATGATAAGCAATAAATGACTGCTAGAGCGTTTGCTGTAAATTATTCTATACATGTAACACAATTTGTAATATTTTTGAAACATTTTTTAAATACTCTGTTTATAGCTATAATGCAAAAAACATTAACATTTGAATACCTTTCCTACACTTCTGTTTGTTTAGCACCAATACCATTGAATTATTTGTATTCCTGTGATTTTTAGTCTCGAAACGATAATTTCTGGTTGAAATCCCTGAAACTGTCCCCGGGTGAGCGACTGGTGAATAAACGTTGTCTGCACGGTAAACGAAATTTGGTTAGCGGTTCTGAACGATGAACGGTGAGTGCACGCAGAACGCGAACAGATTGCAAACGCAAACACAAGTTATAAAGTAACTTTTAAAATATAATGGTTTTTTTTCAACAGTTTCACGTGTAATAGTAAAATATCTAGATAATCTACCGGTGATCGGTGATTGTCACAGCGAAGTTTGATCTCACAGAGGTTTAATCAATCAAAGAAAGACTTAAAACTAATCAATTCATAATGAATTTATTACTTACTGTCCATCCTTTTAATGCTATTTTAAACAAAACGACTTTCATTTTGTTTTAATTTTTCTTTTGTTATCAAAAATACATGCCCCTTTTTGCTTTCACGTTCTCTTAAATGATCTTTCCACTTCGAAGTTCCCAATGGCAATGATGATGTTTTAAATCTGAACGGTGAGCGAAAGATGAACGGTTGCAGAGCGCCTAATAAACGAAATATGAGCGTAGGGTGACCGCTTAATGAACGGTGAGCACAATCGAAGCGGTGTGAAGAGCCTTAAACTCTGAACGATGAATTTATGGTGGCAAATGGCGCACGAACAAAGAGCGCCTAATGAACGTATTATGAGCGCACGTTGAACGCATAAAGAACGGTGAGCTCAATCGGAGCGGAGTGAAGAGCTCAAATCTCTGAACGATGAACGTATGATGAGCGAACGGTAGCGTAATACAAAAACTGTAAAGTAGAAAGTATCAGGGACTGAAATCATCATTTATGTTTCACTTAACATCGACTCGGAGGCCTTTTGTTCTAATTGTCATTTTTGCATAAAATGGATACATTGTATAAGAGAACAGTTTTAATCGTGTTTCCGTTGTTTTAACTTCAATTTATTTCCTTCTCACGGTCTGCTTTATCATATCAAAATCAGAGACAAGGATGTAAATGAACAAAGGGATGTAATTATCAAATAAAATGATATAACAAAACACACCTGTTTGTGCTATAGCCTTTCTAAGTAGATGTACTTCCTTTTCACGATCTGCTTTATCAGATCAAATGTGAGAGAAACGGATAAAGCCAATTTAACAACTTTGTGTGAAATGGAGATTTGTATAACATTAACCACCTGTTTGATGTTTGTCAATACTAGATAAAGCTCTGTTGAGTGCATTTATTATATTCCATGGTTTCATAAAAACAAGCCATGAGAACTATAATATTGATAGTAACACATACAGACAATATTGAAAAGTAGTGTTTTAAGACAGAAAAAGACGAATAAAAAGATACACGGTTATTTTAAATTTCTTATACATTGATATATAAGATGCCTGTCTTAATGATATTTATTTTTTTGTGACGTAGTCCTTAGTAATTAAGAAAAAACATGAATATGTTCCTAAAAAAACATTGAACATGAAAACTACTAATATTCATACATGAAATTAGTCGTAATGCATGTGCATTTTATCAACTGATATCAACACATGATCAGGTGTACATTATATTATGTGGTTAGTTGTTTCAATAAGATATTCCAAACATGGCAACAAATGTAATTGAGCGTTCCTTATATAAATCGACAATCGTCATTATATAAGTTTACATTTAAATAACATTCTTTTATGGATGATCTCATTGTTCATATTTATAAATTTTCGTGCATGTTTATAAATATACAATACACTGGGTCTGATTTTTTAGACTATATTATTAAAATAAGTTTACACTTCGTTTAACTGGGTTCATATATTATCAGATGATTAGACCTCAGATTAATTTAATATGTTATTTATTCATATTTTGACAAAGACTCATTTACATTTCGAAGTTATCTTTTTTAAATATAACGGTTTTCTTAACAACGGCTGATACTCTGCACACCATACACGAAAGATTGTTGGCAAGGCGTGCACCGGACAACACCAGTAGTAAGACCAATACTGGTACTTGCTCTGTAGTTGCAAATTGAGAGTGTACTTAAAACTGATCTTTGTCGTAATCATACACCTTTTTTTAGCTTTGGTCTTCATAGAAACATCACTCAAAAGTAGCAGGGTTGTTCTTTTAGGTGTGAGTGAAATCCGAAATCCCCTTCTTTTAAGGAACGCATATGCATGAAATGCTTAATTTAAAAAGGAAAACATCAAAATGTCATATGTAGTAAGTAGTAAGTAGAATGAATAGGAAAATGATACGAGAAGCTTGTCCCGAATGTCAAAAGTAAATGAGTATCGCACAAGGATAAACCTGGTATGTCATTTTGTCTCACATAACATTTTGATAATTAAGACATAATTTGAGATATCTGGGATAGTTTAAAATAATACGCCAGTGCAAAAATATACTTAATGGAAATGATTTAATATTAATCAGTTATAATTAAGTTTGATGGTTTGCATCAATGCAAAGTATTTTAATCCACTTTGTGTTACATTGTTATTCCTCTTTAATTAAATAGATTTCCTTCTCATCATCTAATTTATCAAATCACATATTATAAAAGCGGATGTAACCAATCAACTGATTGTTTGTAAAATGACACACTGTCAATCATCGTTGCATTAAACATAGCTCTGTTGAGTGCAGCTAATAAAATGTTCTATAGTGTCAATACCGGGGAGCCATTACATAAGTAATACTTACAAGTACCTTAGAAACCCGTTCATTCCTGAGACAACATAAAAAAACCAGTAGTTCTAACACATATCTGTTAGAAAACAAATACATAACAAAAGTTTATTGTAATTGGAAAGAAAAAGTTAATATTTTGTTTCGGATCTCTAACTTTCTCATAAAGAAACATTGTACGTTCTTTCTTCATTCACTTTACAATAGTATTAAATTTACTTACAGCATTCAAATCAAGACTTATGTCTACCTTTACTGCTTATCAATAATATATTTTATAACCTTTTTAAATGTACAGACATTTACAAGTGTAACTTTCAATATGCACGTATGTATACCCTGTCAACAATATAACTGTCAAATGTTATTAATATAAACACTGTGTTAATGTATATAAAGACTTTGTATGCTTGTCTGTTAATCTCTTTTAATGAATTGCATTTTATTCAATTAAAAAAAATACCAATATATAAATGAAACAATTTATTTTCCTCTGTTTGAGAAATATTATCAAAATGTTAATATTATTGATTCCATATCTGATGGTATTTTATGTTGAATGTATGTGTCTGGTGTGTGTTTGTTGACAGTTAACGTTGCCGTCAACAAACCGGCATGCAAGCAGTACCCATACCGTTCAGGTAACGACAGATATGACGCCAGTAATGCCGTGGACGGACGTAAATCTGACCTGAGTTGGGGCGATGATCAATGTGCTGCATCAATGCTATCAACAACCGCCACCTGGTGGATGAACCTGGCCAGCATCCACAGCATCCATCACATCACCATATACTTTGTGACTTTCAACTTAAGTAGAGTCTCAGTCACTGTGTATATTGCCAATGGTAGTCACGGTCGTTTCAAATGAGCAACACGTATCTACGCTTTGTATTTTTATGCTAACAATTTCGTTTTATCATGTCATTCATGTTTGTTAAAAATATTAAAACCCCAACTATATTTGTTTTAGCTTTTAATGTAAAAAGGTTTTAAAAGTTAATATGTTTCAAAGAAGGTAATGGACTGTAACATTAGATAAAACAACCGTTTAAAATCGACAGATCGTTATGTACGGTCTTAAAACTGAGAGAGCAAATTAAAGCTTTATCAAATACTGATTTATTATAGAGCACGATATGAATATGATTGTTTTAATATTTAAGTGATATGACGTACTCAACTCGACGTAATTATAGTTGCGAATCTAAATTGACAAAATGTTAAATTAATCATAAATATATTTAAAAAGTAACAGCATACATTTATGGCATAGAGTAGTGATAATATATGATTTTTTAAGTACAAAAGTGTTCGGTTATATCACAGATTTTAACTTCTTGCAGTTATACAATATAGTATAGTCTTCATGTAAACAGTTCGAGATTAAACTTCATAAATACCTTCAGTATATAACTTTCTAACAAAGTATTTTCCGTATAAGAATTTTCATTGTAGCTTGATATAAGTATTTTTTCGTTACAATATATTCACGGAAAAGGCACACACCAAAGAAGGATTCTGCAATACAACATTGTGTTTCCCAAGCAAACAACGGGAAATATACTGTGAACCTATCAATGCTTAAATACTTAGCGAAATAACTTAATCAGAACATCTGTAATGTATACTTTAGTACATGTATTACATTTTCAGGCATGCGTTGTTAAATCTCTCTTTTATGTTTCTTTTTTATCAAGATATTAAAATAACATTTTTGATACAGTTTTCGAGTGTCTGTTAGTTTAGTTGCCCTGCTTTTTGTTTACTTCATTCGAGCTTTATACACTGTATATGTTTTGTTATTTCCTTCTATTAGAAACAAATGCAAAATTGCAGCTTTTCACTGACTATGCATTAATGCCATCAGTACGATAATAAATCATTTAGTTTCATTTCTTTACAATGGATACTGTAGTGTGATTGATGTTGTGTTTATCTATGCATTTTACATTATATATTAAACTAAATTATTTAGTATCGTATTAATCGCATAAACGCATCAGATAATCTCAAATTGACTCTGCCTGTATGTGAAGCAAGCAGTTTGCATACTAGACATATAGAGACATAGAGGCTTAAAACAATGGTGTTCGTTAATGTGTGGGTCTTCCCCCGATATTCTTCTGACCTGATGATCTCGTGTCTGCACATTCACTCATTAGATGTTGTCACGAAGGACAGTGGCTACTTTCACATTAAACTAAAAAAGTTAATCCATGTATGTTGAATTAAAAAATGCAGTGTTTACTTTGCAGTAAAAAGAAGTTAAAAGAGGCTTTAATGGACAGAGAAATAGATATATATGTTCTATCTTAATTTGTGTTATTATTATTGATTTGTTCGGATACATCATTGTAGAAGGTTATTTTTCGAATAATGTTTTGTGATGTTGTTCTTCAGAGTTTTGTAAAAACTATGTGAAGCAAACAGTCTGCAGACTGGACAGAATGAGACATAGAGGCTCAAAACAATGTTATTTAATAATGTGTGAGTCTTTCTCCGATATTCTTGTGACATGATGATATCCTGTCTCAACACTCACTCGTCAAATGTTGCCATGGACGATAGTGGCTACTTTCACATATACTAAAAATAGTGAATCCATGTACTATGTTGAATTAAAAAATGCAGTGTTTACTTTGCAGTAAAACGAAATTAAAAGAGGTTTCAATGAACAATGAAATATATATATCTTCTATCTTACTTTGTGTTATAATTATTGACTTGTCTGGAAACATCATTGTAGAAACTTATTATTCGAATAATGTTTTGCGACGGTATTCTTCAGAGTTTTGTTAATAGCTACATTAAGTACTAAAGAAGTATAAATTATAAAGTCAATCATTTAATTTATCCACTATTTTAGATTTTTTTTTTAAAGTCTTACAACACAATGTTTTATTTGAAGTCATGCATAAAATAAATGTTGTTTTTTTGGTTGTTGATATCTTTTGTTGTGTTCTTCAACTGATTTGAAATTATTCATAAATAATTAAATCTAAGTTTATTATTACGTCAAGTTAAATAACAGTTTGCCTTAACCTCATCTACATGTTATTTAAATCAATAAGTTTTATGACTTGAACTATTATTTAGGAGACAAAGAAGTATTTGCACTTGTAATATCACACCTCTAACAATGAAAAACAAATCTTTACAATAACAAGTATATTAGAACGTCTATCAATAATATAGCTGTCTAAAATGTTGATATGTTCCGTTAAAAAGGGCGTGGTCACGATTTTGGTCATTTTTTCAGAAGAAATGTCTACAATGCTCTAATAAGGCATTTATAACTCTAAACTATATTTTGAGTGCAGTTGTTGAGTTATATGCAAGATGCAGAACTTAAAATTCTTTGTAAGGTTAAAACAGCTTACGTCATATTTTTGATTACATTTTGTGCGTTGAAGTGACAATTCTAGTCTTGAAACCTATAATGAATGTAATAATAGTAAGAATCTGCTGAAAACAAATTAAATGATACAAAAATCAGCTTGAAAATGAATATGTTTTACTGGCATAGGACAAACATTTGTGAGTTCTCTTCCTTGCTTATAGCTCACCAACTGAAAAGCGAATTACGGTTAATCAGAATAAATACGTTTCAAAAGTATTGTGAATAATAATGTGATTCGGAAATTTACTATGACAAGTCATTATACAATCATGGATATTTTTTTTTTATATCTGACGATATTATTTTGGTAAATAAAAGTTTCTTAAATAATGAAATGTAAACACATTCCGATCAGATCCCACAGATGTGATGTTGAGTGCATTGAACATAAATCACTTTGAAAATTGAAACGTTTCAAACACCTTAATATAAACTTAAACAATATGAAGAAATTAAGAAAGGGAAGCTTTAACGTTCAATATAACGTTTGAATCTCACTGCAGATGTTATATGTTAATTGTATGATGGTGAAGGAAATATGAAGATTTATTTCCCCAAAAAGTCATATTTGCAGAGGGATTTGTCCGAGGGAAGAATGATTATTTGGGGTAAAAATCTTCATTTTTCCCGAGCATTCATGCAACAAGAGTTTTATTATACCGAACAACAAATGATGAAACACCATTCGTTGATTGTTAATATCTTTTTGACTCGTCGCAATCATAACGTCGTGGTTTTGGTTTTTTTTTCTTATTGTCTATCTTTGTTTTCATAACTAAGAATCAAATATAGTAACTGATTTTTGTACCATAAAAAAAAATCTAAATGATAAAATATGTTTGATTTCATCGTATTTGTCAACATCGTATACTCGTATTTGCTTTTTCATACCTTTGGAATAAAAAAAAAAACCTTTAGATTTTCAAAGAGGTGAGATATGATATTTATTCCAAGTAAACACGACGTTTTGTCGACCGGTCACGTGATTGTCTAGAAACAATCAAATGTCGCGTTATCTAGAATAATCATTTTGAGGTGTAATGAATCGTAATCGCTTTGTCCTTTTTATTATATGATACATTATGTGTGTTCATTACTTATGGAACAATTAAAACCACTCATTCATTAATGTTTGTGATATCTAAAGGTCAGGATTTTATCAAATTCCTCGTAGTTTTAATTAATACAATTTCCTGTTGTAATATGTGTGAAAACATTTTAAATGATACATATAATTAATCAGGTTTCATTTTATTTATTCATTCAAAGTGTTTCCTTGTCATTGTGTATTAAGCGTAAACGATCACAATCTGTGAAAAATAAGTCAAAAGGTTTGGAATAAAAAATGAAATGTTGACATATATACCAGGGAAGGGTTTAATTTTATTTTTATTGTGCATTAATAATTGAAAGTCATTGATAATTGAGTTTGCTTATATATTTCAATAAATTGAGTGTATTTAAATACGTTTTAAAAAGATCATGTTTTTATAATTTTTCATTTCGTTTTTAATTACAATTTTTTTTCCCAAGATAAACATTTACAAAGGTGCCTTATGATAATAGGTTGTGTGTATACGAAATGGTGATTTAAATTAACTCAAACCTTTCAAAATATTACCGCACATATGTGTATATTAATGTTGTTTAAACATGTATTTATTCTCAAAACAAAAACAAAAACACACAATCAATTTGTATTTAATTACATTTCTCAAAGTGACTGAATGGAATCAATTGTATTTAAAACAAAGTGGAATTCGGTGCAATTATAAAAGATACACTATGGGCGCACAGTGAACGATTGATGAACAGTGAGCACAGCGGAGCGGAGTGCAGAGTCCAAAACTGTGAACAATGAACGTATGGTGAACGAACGGCGAACGCACGAAAAGCGATCGCTGAATGTACGGTAAGCAAACGGAAGGCAAATGCAAAAAATGGTAAAAAAGATTGTATCAGAGACCGAAACCATCATTTAAGTTTAACTTGTCAGTTTTGCATTAAATGGATACATTGTATAAGAGAACGATATCAATTGTGTTTCCGTTTTTTCTACTTTGTTTCTACTTTTGTGGATTTCCTTCTCACGGTCTGCTTTATCATAGTAATATCAAAGACAATGATGTAAATGAACAAAGATATGTTATCATCATATAAAATGATATAACAACACAAATCAATCTTGTTTGTGTTCTAACTTTTCCATTTTTATGCATTTCCTTTTGTTTTATCTGATCAAATATTAAAGAAATGGATATAGCTAATCTATTAATGTGTGTAAAATGGAACATTGTATAACATAGTTACTCGTGTTTGTTTTTGTCACTTTTAGATATATTTCTGTTGAGTGCATTTACTACAGTCCCTTGTTTTATAAAAACAAACACTGGGAACCATTATATTGATGGGTACCCATACATTCAACATTAAAAATTAATGTTTAAAGAATGCAAATACGAAGAATACGATTTTTTTATTAATTCTCTGAACCCTGAGAATCTGTAGTACCACCAGTTACGAAAACATGTATATGTGTCTTAAGGCATAATCAAAACTAGTTATACATGAAGTTGCTAACTGTCTTAATTGATGTGTATTTAATAAGTTATAATTAGATTAGATGGTTTGCAGTATTGCAACGCGAGCATTTTTATCTAATTTGTGCTACATTGTCTATCTTTTTTTAATTTAATACATTTACTCCTCACGATCTGCTTTATCAGTTCAAATATTATCTCAACGTATGTAACCAATCAAATGATTGTTTGTGCTAAAAAAAATACTTTCACGCATCGTTGCTTGAATTTGGCTATGTTGAGTGCATCTAATAAAAACTTTTGTAGTTAGAAAAAAAAACCGCAAACTATGAGACTCATTTAATGATTGCAAGATATGAGGGTATGTCAGGAAATTGGATCAGGTTAAGGTGTGCAAGATTAATGTCACTGTTACGAGAATGTATTATTTATCTCAGGGCAATATCTTAACATGGAAAATGAAGCTGTTGACACAAAGAATGGTTGTGATGTGACTAGTTAATGTGCTCTGCTCTTGAGCTTTGGTCACTAGAAGAAATCAAAGTACTGAGTGTACTGAAAGACGGGGTCTTGAAAGTTCGAATTTGTAAATGTCCTGGATTTCCTCGAATAAGCTTCCAAAAGTTATGAGTTTGAATTAGTTGTTACAATCTATGTGTTAATTCGGCTTTTTTTGCAATTGTCTGATACTTTGTCTAAATTTTACTCAATCCCAGCCATCATAATTGTAGAAAATTGACACAATGTAATATATTATGTAAAATAAGACTTCAAGGAAAAAAAATTAAAAATTACTACTAACCGGGAAAATCAAACAACTATATCAAAGTAGATATTTTTTTTTAGTTAGATTTATTCAATTTTGTGATTCAAGGGAAAATCCACAAGTCGGACGGTATCCGTAATAAAAGTTTTATGAAAACCCCGAAAACTCTAAAACTGCTGAATTAACAAACAAAGTGAACATGTGTATACCGATAACAAACACAGGCACCTGATGTTAGAAATTATTTTTTTACAATAAGATTCCAAGAACTTTGACAATAAAAAGATTTGTCACGGTCGCCATTTTGATTTTTAAGACTGACTTATCTGACACGATTTTCTTTATTTGCGATGCATGCAAAATTAATAGGTAAAAATAAATCCGCTCGCCACTTACTACTTTTTTGTGTAAACTCGTGCATCACCTACACGAATTACGATACAACCGTTCCTTTCGCAGTACAGTTAAGGCGGTCAATAAAAATATCGTAAATGTTTGTGATGAAAACACGTATACTTTAGTTAAACTGGCATGTCCTTTTTAAAATCAATAACATTCACTCAAATGCAATATATTTCTAAAATATATATATAACAGTACAATATTTTATGTTCATAGTGGTCACGTGATATGGCAGTCGCATGGTACAAGCAAATGTATTTGTGGTTTTGAGGTCATTTAAAAAATTCAATATTGCAAGGGCATAATCATGTCAAAATTCACAACTGATTTAGGAAATAACTTGATGTTGTATCGTAGATTTTGAAAAACGGTGCGAACTTTTTGAGATAAGAATATTTGTTAGTAGAAACCGTAATTTATAATGCATATGTTGAATAATATTGAAGGTCACAGGGTTAATTTCATTAAAAAATAATTAATTTGTAAGATTTTACAATGATTGTAGAAGTTTTTAAGTTACATAGCATATTTCAAATTCACATGTAAAAGTTTGTCGGGATCAGGTTAGTGTATGCCCTTGCAATTAAGTGATTTATTTAGGTACTCATATTTTAGATATACGACATTTTATACAAAACCGAGGTGGCTTCTTTATACGATGCATACTTTTAACAAAATGAAAATAAGACTATATAGGTAGCATTCTACTAATAATAATTTTAAACAAAATATTCATTTATACTTTTCCGTTAATGTATGACATTTATTTTTCTTCGCTATAAAACTGCCCGATAGCCTTCAATGATTTAACTTAATGCGTCATTTTGAAGCATATGACGTCATATTTTGTAGTACAGCGAGAACGACATCTCGCTTATTTTTCAGTGTGTACGATATAACGGACATCAAAATTGTAAGTAATAGCATTTGTTGTTTTTAATTAAAAGATTAGTATAAGTTTATTTTACTAATAAATAGATTAATAAGTACTTTCGAGGTTTGTAATATACTGTGATGTCATAATGCACATTTCCCGTACTTTTTGTCTGAACGGAGTTTATTGACAGCCTTAACTGTGCTGCGTTCATTAAAAATCATACTCCAAAAATCAGAGACATAGATTGTCAACTCCGCCATTAGCGTGTAAATGTTACGGGACCAACCTCACTTTGAGAACTACAAGTGCAACAGCAATCTTGTATAAGTCATTTAATTTGAACCTGAAAGTGAACATGAACCTGAACTTTATATATTTTATTTTATTATATTTTAAGGATGTTTTATTTATGAAATATTTACAAAAAACTTTTTATTTAGTTTTTAAATTACTTTTTTAAAACTTTTGGACTTTTCAAAAAGTAATGGTTATGCATTACTTTACTCATGTAATGGTAATGTAATGCATTACTTCAAGAAAATTAAGTAATGGTAATGGTAATTTAATGCTATAATTCATGAAGTAATGGTATTGTAATGCATTATTTTAAATGTAATTCACCCCAAACCTGATTCCAATTTAGCAGGAAAACATGAACATTAACATTTAATTTGGTTCTTCAGTCGATAAGATTGTATATAGTATATGATGTATAAGTCTTCCAAAATGTATGATCTATTATATATTTTCTTTCAATGCATTGTTTAAAATTTAAATTCAGTTTAATCAACTAAAGAGCCAACGAACGAGAAGGCAAATTCAGACTTGTTTTTATTTTCTTTATACAACATATTTTTAGCGACGAACAACAGTCATACCGCAAGTAGACTGGAAGCCAATGAAACTCCTATTTAATTTGTAAAATAACCCGTCCCGATTTTAACTTCGGCTTGCACATGAAGTTTGGTAGTATAAAGGTAAAAGATTGTCAAAATAAAATTCGCAACTTTTCAAAAATGGCACATTGCGTTTGGGAACTTAAGTTTTGATTCCACAATCAACCTCTTCTATTGATTAATTAGCTCGTACACCAACTGAATTTTCAACGGCGCTGTGCATTCAGTTACGTAACTCATTTCACATTTGAATCCGAGCAAGAATATTTGATAACAACAAACTATTTGATTATTTTCTAAATAGAATTTTGTTTATACACAGAAGTCTTAAAAAGATTTAATACGTGTTTTTATAATACATATTGACTGAAATGCATGAACACTTTCTGCACTATTTTCTTACGCGTAGACTCAATGCATGTGTTATATGCGTGCATTCCGGTTTGAGACTTCAGCTGACAGTAAACCAATAGACGGTGTCACGTGACCCCGTTTAAAAATTATGCACCAATTTCTTTCCATAAGAGAATACTTAAACTTTTTTTTTCCTAGCGGGGGTATCAGTGACCTTGTTCACAGTACCTTTAGTTTATTATAAGCACGTTTACAATGAAAACCCAGCAATCCTTGATACTCTCTTCGAATAATTTGAATTAATATCAGTTCTGGCTACCACGCAACCGTTACTAGCAAAAGAATGATTTCTATTGCATCATCGAAAGTAGCATTTTTTTTTTATTTTAATAGGTTTACATTATTTTAAATCATCTCGATTATTTATCTAAATCCTTTACTACGCAAAAATAGATGACTCCAGGTTGCATAGTAAACAAACGAAACACTAATCTGATTTAGCTCAGTAAATACTTTGTATACCTGTACTTTGCAAGAACAGACGTGCACTAAATACCTTAATATACAACACTTATTTAAGTTTATAAACGTGAACAAACTGAAAGGTAGTCAAAATATTCAATGTACAGTAAATTAGTATGATTCTTGATATTTAAACAATGACAATGTTAATCAACATTTTTTATCGACTAAACATTATTTTATTAGACATATTTCGAACTTAAGTTGTAAAATTAGAGTATCTGTAAGCTTCAATTTTCCTTCAAAATGCCTAACTGGCTACTGCAAATCATATTAATATGGTTAAGTAAAAATTAATCATAAAGTGTACTAATAAATATTCACAGCTCTCTCTCTCTCTCTCTCTCTCTCTCTCTCTCTCTCTCTCTCTCTCTCTCTCTCTCTCTCTCTCTCTCTGTCTTTCTCTCCCGAAATTCTGTAATTATTTTGAATCAACGTTGAATATGTCATTTATACTTTTCTTCTAGTAATATACGAAGACACATTTTTTTTGGATATATGTAGATGCATATTAATTTTCCTATTGTGACATCGTCCTAATAATAACTAGTTTAAGTTTAAAATAGGCTGATCAGATTTTTTTTTTCAAAATGTCAATTTATGCTTGTGTTAAAAGAATGGAAAGATATCAGAATTTTAGCCGGTTAATATGTTTTGGCTCAATACATATTGTACTAAACATTTGTTTCCTGTAATTATTTTCTGTTTTAAAGTGTCGATGGATTTCCCCAGTCAGCTATTCTTCATGTACGTAGTAGTTGATTGTTAACCTCAATATATGCATTTTCGTATAATTATGTTATTAGTGACTTTTTATATGGGACTGTTCGCTATTTCAAATGCTTATAGTAAACGTACATACATATGATGTCATCTAACTTTGCATTAGTAACAAAATATAGTTTTCATAAATTTTTATATTTAGTATTATTTATTATTTATTATTTATAAACGTAATACATAAACTCGGTAATTTTGTAAAGATTGACGTGCATGACTGCATATCATTTAGTTATATACTTTCCTTTAAATATAGATTTCACTTAGAACATACCATGATCGTTTGTGAATGATAATTGCATGACAGTTTTGTTTTATGTCGACCTTAATTTTAACTTTGCCACTGATTACATAGATCATTTGCTAGGAATGGTGATTGTGAACCACTATTATTTTTACAGAATTTAAATCAATACTAAAAAACCCCACATCGAAATAAGCTTTTGATAGATTCTATGAACGTGTTTGGCTAACAAGCGTCGCACGTATTGTTTTCATATTCAAGGGTGCTTGTATATAACGTTTAAATTTAAGTCACCAGAGACCAGTCGTGACTTGGCCAATCTCTTCAAACATTCATGTTCCCTTGCCAATCCTTTTATATTGCTAATTAGATATTATCTGAAGTTTTTGTATCCGGTAATTGTATTCATTAATTTCCGCATGAAAGAGTAACTGTGAAATATATTCCGGCATAATCATATACGTTGTAGAGTATAATTAAACTTCACTAGATGTATTTACCTATAGATATGTTGTCCTTGTTTTTATTGATAGTAGTGTTTGCGATTTCACAGGCTTATGGTGAGTTTTACATGCATATAATGCAATCGTCATTTGAAATATAATTAAAAAGCTTTTTATGAAAAAAAAATAATTTATAAAATTGGACTTTTTATAACATGAAATGACAAGAACTGTTCGGACAAATCAAATAAAATCCCACTTTAATTGTTTTTGTTTATGAAGATCGTTCATAAGTAAATGTTAGTTTAAATGAACCCACTCATTTTTGTAAATGTAAATAATGTTGTATATATGGGGTTGTGTGTTTGTTGACAGTTAACGTTGCCCTCAATAAACCAGCATACCAGCAGTACCCATTACGTCATTACAGACTAGGTGAGGACATATTTGACGCCAGTAACGCTGTGGACGGACGTAAATCTGACCTGAGATGGGACGGTGGTCAATGTGCTGTATCATTGTACAAACAAACCGCCACCTGGTGGGTGAACCTGACCAGCATCCACAGTATCCATCACATCACTATATACTTCAGGACGGACAACTTTGGTATAGTCTCAGTCATTATGTATCTTGAAAATGATATATTCTGTAGTGTAAACCAGTCATCACGCATATACGTTTTTTTATTTACATGATACCATTTGGCTTTTATCATATTACTAAATCGTCATATGATTATCCCTGTTAGTTTGAAAGACGCAATACCGAATAGAAAATTATTGGTTTTAGTGTAATAAACACTGGAGAAAATTAAACTGTTTCAACAGCTGCAATGAACATGAACAGTACATGTTACTAAAACAAAAGATCAAACACATTTACAATTTTTAAATTAAAATTTTAGGTATAAATAACACTTATAATACCCACATACAAAATGTAAATATTTGTTCACGAAATTATTTATATTTTCTTAACACGACAGTATAAACCTATGAACTTTTCCTTCTCTAGTTATAAAACTCGACCGACAAAATCATGTAATGTTTATAACAGACTTAAGTATAGTGAACTAAATGGGATGTAGCTTTAGTAAAATACCAAAAAACTTTATGCCAAAAATCTGACCTTAAAGTTCTGAATCTTATTTGACGATTTTGTCATTCCTCCATTTAAGAAAATACATCAAAGCATGACCTAAAATAAAATAGTAAAGGTATGAACGGCATGGGGTTTTCATAAATAAAGATTGTGTAATAACGAAAATGTGCAATGCTCTCAAAATTATACGACAACAATTCGCGCAAAGTTGTAACAAAGCAGACTTGTCTCCCATCTAAAACCGCAATTTATCGAATCATAGCAGGTAGACAACATAGAAATCAAATGATAATCTTTGTGTTAACCTTTTTTTCCAGATTGTATTTAAGTATACTTTAACCCCCTAAATGCAGATTAACACAAACAATCTATGCATGACTAACATGGAGACCAGCTGCACTTACTGTATATAAAGAGCTTTCTTACAATCACGATATACTTCTTGACGTGTTTTAGAGTGACACTTGAATGGTCAGATTTGAGTTTAACCCTCTGTTAATAACATTTTTTTTTCGAATACTGAGCGACAATTAG
The DNA here is from genome assembly GCF_025612915.1 of Magallana angulata. Taxonomy (NCBI): domain Eukaryota; kingdom Metazoa; phylum Mollusca; class Bivalvia; order Ostreida; family Ostreidae; genus Magallana; species Magallana angulata. The sequence continues at coordinate 41,379,180 of NC_069112.1, forward strand.
GTATAGGATATTCTTGAAAATGATCTGTATGACACAAATATCCTGGTGTTTATTAAAACAAACCAATGATTCTCAATATAAGATATTGTGTTAAAGTAGGAGCTAGCACGATAAAGAAACCTTCGTATGTATAGCGCCTCTAAATCATATAAAGTTTTTCCAGTGTCAGATATTAAAAGGATTTGGTATTTTATATAACTTGAGAAATGTTTCATGTTATCTACCCACCATGGTTATCAATAATATTATCTTCACTGATGTACCTTAAGATTGTTATTGGGTTTCAAGTGATATTGCGTTAAACGGGAAGTTGTTAGGTGCCTTTTCACCTATTTTTTGCCTGTTCTTTACTGTTTGAAATAAACGTGCTTGGGTTTTATGAGAGCACTCTGACCGCCCTTTTCGCCACGTACTCTTTCATGCAATATATGACACTGAACTGATTCCAATTTGTTAGCACGATCGTATCGCTATGACATAAAAACGTAATATATAGTTTTAAACAAGGAAGTTTTAATTATGTATTTGTTTCCCTGGCAATTCATTCTAACGATATCATATACAATAGCTGCGGAATATTTTATATTACTCCTGATATTAAATCTTTGTCCAGTACATTTAATTCACTATGGTATACGACTAGTGTTGTTAGAAAAATACCAGTTAAAATGTTCAAAATACGGTATCATAATTTTGTTTATATATATAAATGGTTTAATAATACGTAACTATTTTTTTTTCTGAGTTTTGCCCCCACCATTATATTTGATATTATAATAAATTATGGTGGTGTTGTTATTTTAAACGACAAATATATGAAACTTGCATATGTATTCCATGTAAGTGTGCGTTAAACAATTAGCTATTTTAGTTGATACGGGCATGGAGAATGTGTAAAATGTTGCGCCTGTAGTGCAGTTGATATTTAGCAATGTTTTAGTTGATAATGTAAAAAAGAATCATATAAACTTGTTTTTCACTGGATCGATAACGTTTTGTACAGATTCCATGTTTCGGGCGTACATAGCAAAGGATTTACTTGGATTCTCTGTGTATGTCTCCAATACCACGGATAGATCACAGGGAACGCTGTGTTTCAAGGACGACAACTTCACAAAATACACAATACCTTCTGTCTTCACAACAAATTGTTCTGTTCATGGACAATATGTCATCTACTACAACGAGAGACTACAAGGAGTTGTCTACCCTGACGATTATTATAGTGCTGTTGCCATTTTTCTGTGTGAAGTAGAAGTGTATGGTAATCGTTTTTTTTAATTAAGGTCTTCCGTTTCCAACGGAAGACCTTATTGTTTTCGTACTGTTTCTTATTATTATTTATTATTAAGGTCTTCCGTTTCCAGCGGAAGACCTTATTGTTTTCGTACTGTTTCTTATTATTATTATTATTTTTTTTTTCCAAATTTTGTGCACGAGATTTCTCGAAATTTATTCGACCGATCTCAACCATTTTTTTACAGATTGTTGGGCGTGATCTAAACTTCATACATTTTTCTTAATTTTTTCGTAGTCACTTCCGGTACCGAATTGTCGGCCATTTTGTAATTTTTGACGACCCATTTTGTGCAGCTATAAACTCGGAAACCATAAGAGATATGAATATGAAATTTTCAGGATAGGTAGACTATAGTTTGAAGTTGTGCAGCATGTAGTTGTTTAATGCCTGTTGCGCCATTTCTTGGAGCTCGCCTGGGCACGAAAATTGGGCACGAATTTTCATTCAAAATTTTCACACGTTTTGATTTATATCTTTTTATCAGTTGATATTTTGTTTAGACATATATAACAAAAGTGGTAGAGAATCCAAAGTTCTTTCCAACAAAATCAATAAAAAGGGGCTGGCCCCTTTATTAAGGGGCCAAGGCACTCTTAAACTCTATTACAAATAACTTAAAACGATAAAGATTTTGTAATGCAATAAAGAAGCAAAGTTGTTGATCGTACCAATATCTATTAGAAAAAATTATTGCCACGCCCATTTATTACGTAATTAGGGATTTTTAGGGGCCAAAGTACTTAAACTTTGACGCAATATAACTAGAGAAGTAGACATTTTTTGTTAGACATGATAGAAGAGAAAATGTTTAAATTTATGATTTAAATCGATTCCACTTATCAAAACACGAATTCCTGTCCCCATTAAGGATCTAGAGGGCTGGCCCCTAAAATATTCATACATTTGTATCTCAAAAAAGATCAACAATTTTAGATGGGTGTAGGAACAAAAATTGTTAATATTCTTAAGACCTTTTCAAAGAAATCAAGAAAAAGGGGCTGGCCCCCTTTTTTTTGGGGGGGGGGGGGGCAAGAAACTCGTAAAGTATATTACAAATTACATAAAAACGAATAAGATTTTCGTAATGCATTATAAAAGCAAAGTTGTTAATTGTAGCAATATCTATCTGGAAAACTCATTGCAACACCCATTTATTACGTAATTAGGGATTTGTATACATTATCTGAAAGTGTGTGTGTGTGTGTAGGGGGGGGGGGGGGGGGTAATTCTAAAATTATATCGATTATTCATGGTATGATTAAAAACAGAAATCGCAAGGAAGACCTACTCGTTACTCGTAACGAGATCGTATCTAGTTATTATTTATTATTATTATTATTTTTTTCCAAATTTTGTGCACGCGATTTCTCGGAATCTATTCGACCGATCTCAACCATTTTTTCACAGATGTTAGGGCGTGATCTAAACCTAATACATTTTTCTTAATTTTTTCGTAGTCACTTCCGGTACCGAATTGTCGGCCATTTTGTAATTTTTGACGACCCATTTTGTGCAGCTATAAACTCGAAAACCATAAGAGATATGAATATCAAATTTTCAGGATAGGTAGACGATAGTTTGGAGTTGTGCAGCATGTAGTTGTTTAATGCCTGTTGCGCCATTTCTTGGAGCTCGCCTGGGCATTAAAATTGGGTACGAATTTTCATTCAAAATTTTCACACGTTTTGATTTATATCTTTTTATCAGTTGATATTTTGTTAAGACATATATAACAAAAGAGGTATAGAATCAAAAGTTCTTTCCAACAAAATCAAAAATAAGGGGCTGGCCCCTTTATTTAGGGGCCAAGGCACTCGTAAACTCTATTACAAATAACTTAAAAACGATAGAGATTTTGTAATGTATTATATAAGAAAAGTTGTTGATCGTACCAATATCTATTAGAAAAGATTATTACCACGCCCATTTATTACGTAATTAGGGATTTTTAGGGGCCAAAATACTTAAACTTTGACGCAATATAACTAAAGAAGTAGAAATGTTTTGTTAGACATCATAGAAGAAATAATGTTTGAATTAATAATTTATATTGATTCCACTTATCAAAACACGAATTTCAGTCCCCATTAAGGATCTAGAGGGCTGGCCCCTAAAATATTCAAACATTTGTATCTCAAAAATGATCAACAATTTTAGATGGGTGTAAGATCAAAAATTGTTAGTATTCTTAAGACCTTTTCAAAGAAATCAAGAAAAAGGGGCTGGCCCCTTTAATCAGGGGCCAGGGCACTCTTAAACTCTATTATAAATACCTTAAAAACAATAAAGATTTTGTAATGCATTATAGAAGCCAAGTTGTTGATCGTACCAATATCTATTTGAAAAAAAAATAGCCACGTCCATTTATTACGTAATTAGGGATTTTTAAGGGCCAAAGAACTTAAACTTTCACGCAATATAACTAGAGAAGTAGAAATATTTTGTAAGACATCATAGAAGAGAAAATGTTTAAATTAATAATTTAAATCGATTCCAAATATCAAAACACGAATGTCTGTCCCCATTAAGGATCTATAGGGCTGGCCCCTAAAATATTCAATCATTTGTGTCTCAAAATGATCAACAATTTTAGATGGGTGTAAGAACAATAAATGTTAGTACTCTTAAGACCTTTTCAAAGAAATAAAAAAAAAGGGGCTGACCCCTAAATAAGGGGCCAAGACACTCGTAAACTCTATTAAAAATAACTTAAAAACAATAAAGATTTTGTAATGCATTATAGAAGCAAAGTTGTTGATCGTAACAATATAAGTTTGTAAAACTCATAGCCACACCCATTGATGACGTAATTAGGAATTTTTAGGGGATTAAAACATTAAATCTTCAATGTGCTGTATGTGAAACGTGAGTGGAAATTCTGAAATTTCATTGATGTTTTAATGGTATCGTTTGAAAAATTGAACGGAAGACCTCCTCGTTACTCGTAACGAGATCGTATCTAGTTATTATTATTTTTTTCCAAATTTTGTGCACGCGATTTCTCGGAATCTATTCGACCGATCTCAACCATTTTTTCACAGATGTAAGGGCGTGATCTAAACTTAATACATTTTTCTTAATTTTTTCATAGTCACTTCCGGTACCGAATTGTCGGCCATTTTGTAATTTTTGACGACCCATTTTGTGCAGCTATAAACTCGGAAACCGTAAGAGATATGAATATGAAATTTTCAGGAAAGGTAGACGATAGTTTGGAGTTGTGCAGCATGTAGTTGTTTAATGCCTTTTGCGCCATTTCTTGGAGCTCGCCTGGGCACGAAAATTGGGTACGAATTTTCATTCAAAATTTTCACACGTTTTGATTTATATCTTTTTATCAGTTGATATTTTGTTAAGACATATAAAACAAAAGAGGTAGAGAATCAAAAGTTCTTTCCAACAAAATCAAGAAAAAGGGGCTGGCCCCTTTAATTAGGGGCGAAAACACTGGTAAACTCTATTACAAATAACTTAAAAACGATAAAGATTTTCTAATGTATTATAGAAGAAAAGTTGTTGATCGTTCCAATATCTATTAGAAAAAATTATTACCACGCCCATTTATTACGTAACTAGGGATTTTTAGAGGCCAAAATACTTAAACTTTGACGCAATATAACTAGAGAAGTAGAAATATTTTCTTAGACATCATAGAAGAAAAAATGTTTGAATTATTGATTTAAATCGATTCAACTTATCAAAACACGAATTCCTGTCCCCATTAAGGATCTAGAGGGCTAGCCCCTAAAATATTCAAACATTTGTATCTCAAAAATGATCAACAATTTTAAATAGGTGTAAGAACAAAAATTGTTAGTATTCTTAAGACCTTGCCACAGAAATCAAGAAAAAGGGGCTGGCCCCTTTAATGAGGGGCCAGGTCACTCTTAAACTCTATTACAAATAACTTAAAAACGATAAAGATTTTTTAATGCATTATAGAAGCAAAGTTGTTGATCGTACCAATATCTATTAGAAAAAATAATTACCACTCCCATTTGATACGTAATTAGGGATTTTTAGGGGCCAAAATACTTAAACTTTGACGCAATATAACTAGAGAAGTAGAAATATTTTGATAGACATCATAGAAGAGAAAACGTTTGAATTAATCATTTAAATCGATTCCACTTATCAAAACACGAATTTCTGTCCCCATTAAGGATCTAGAGGGCTGGCCCCTAAAATATTCAAACATTTGTATCTCAAAAATGATCAACAATTTTAGATAGGTGTAAGAACAAAAATTGTTAGTATTCTTAAGACCTTTTCAAAGAAATCAAGAAAAAGGGGCTGGCCCCTTTAATCAGGGGCCAGGGCACTCTTAAACTCTATTACAAATAACTTAAAAACGATAAAGATTTTGTAATGCTTTATAGAAGCAAAGTTGTTGATCGTACCGATATCTATTAGAAAAAAATATTGCCACACCCATTTATTACGTAATTAGGGATTTTTAGGGGCCAAAATACTTAAACTTTGACGCAATATAACTATAGAAGTAGAAATATTTTGTTAGACATCAAAGAAGAGAAAATGTTTGAAATAATGATTTAAATCGATTCCACTTATCAAAACACGAATTTCTGTCCCCATTAAGGATCTAGAGGGCTAGCCCCTAAAATATTCAAACATTTGTATCTCAAAAATGATCAACAATTTTAAATAGGTGTAAGAACAAAAATTGTCAGTATTCTTAAGACCTTTTCAAAGAAATCAAGAAAAAGGGGCTGGCCCCTTAAATTAGGGGCCAGAGCACTCTTAAACTCTATTACAAATAACTTAAAATCGATAAAGATTTTGTAATGCATTATAGAAGCAAAGTTGTTGATCGTACCAATATCTATTAGAAAAAAATATTGCCACGCCCATTTATTACGTAATTAGGGATTTTTAAGGGCCAAAGAACTTAAACTTTGACGCAATATAACTAAAGAAGTAGAAATATTTTGTTAGACATCAAAGAAGAGAAAATGTTTGAATTAATTATTTAAATCGATTCCACATATCAGAACACGAATTTCTGTTCCCATTAAGGATCTATAGGGCTGGCCCCTAAAATATTCAATCATTTGTGTCTCAAAATGATCAACAATTTTAGATGGGTGTAAGAACAATAAATGTTAGAATTCTTAAGACCTTTTCAAAGAAATCAAGAAAAAGGGGCTGACCCCTAAATAAGGGGCCAAGACACTCGTAAACTCTATTACAAATAACTTTAAAACAATAAAAATTTTGTAATGCATTATAGAAGCAAAGTTGTTGATCGTAACAATATCAGTTTGTAAAACTCATAGACACACCCATTGATGACGTAATTAGGAATTTTTAGGGGATTAAAACATTAAATCTTTAATGTGCTGTATGTGAAATGTGAGTGGAAATTCTGAAATTTCATTGATATTTTAATGGTATCGTTTGAAAAATTGAACGGAAGACCTCCTCGTTACTCGTAACGAGATCGTGTCTAGTTCTAATAACTTTTGAAAATTGTTTCATGTGTGGTAACATATCTAATTTTTTTTTCTTCAAAATATAGAACAATAAAACAGTATGTAAACTTTGTGGATTAAATCATTAAAGTTATAGTGTTGTTGATTGAAATAAATCTATCAAATTTAATCCAGTCATTTAAAGTGTATATTTAAACTTTTGAATGTTTGCCCCCTCCCTTTTTTAAAAAAACCCCAGTAAATTGTTTTAAGTAGCAATGTACTTGGATTATCCGTGTATGTCTCCAACACCACGGATAGATCACAAGTGATGTTGTGTTTTAAGGACAATAATTTCACAATAACACACTACCTTCTGTCTTCACAACAAATTGTATATTTCACTGACAATATGTCATCTACTACAACGAAAGACCACCTAGAGTTGTCTACCCTGACGGTTATTATAGTAATGTATGGAGTAACGTCCGTGAAGTAGAAGTGTATGGTTAGTGTTCTTTATAACTTTAACAACCTTTGAAAACTGTTCTAATATTTTTTTTTTATATTTGGTCACATATTTACATGTACCTTTATTGTCAAAACACAACACATAAAACCAGTGTGTAGACCCTGCGGAATACATCAGTAATGAGACTATCAAATCTTTTTCAATTATTTAAAGTGTCGATTATTTCTAGGAAGTCCCCCCCCCCCTAAAAAGGGTAGTAGTTGAAATTGACACCCCGAGAAAACCATTGTCAACCTATGCGAAGGCATCATTTATTTTATTATACTGAGAGTCTTAATTGTTTTTAGAAAAAAATGATTACCTTAATATAGAAATGACGTGGATTCAATGACAAACCGTATGCGCATTATTTACATGCATGTAACAATTCGTTGTGTTACAATGTACCCATTGCCAAATGTGTTGCTAACTCTGATTGTAATAGAACGGATCATCAACTGCGTCTTAACCAATCAGATTTCGGTTTATAACATGAAAGTATTGTTACAAAATTTGTCATTTGGTGTTGTTAATTGTTCAACTCTGAGGTCAGAGTACTTTAGTACGAGAGACGGAGTTGTATGCTAGTCATGTAGTGGATATCAATTGGCTTTTCTAGCATCACTGCATTATCGGAATGTCTGTACATTGTGTCATGATTTTTAATTACATAAGAAAACCTTTTAAGATTGATGACATCGTCTCTGGCCAAGGATTGATGAGAATGGACCTCATTACTGGTCTATCACACACAAACATCACCTGTGTGTCTTGCTTTTTTAATTTGCTTTACTACTAGCTAGCCAAGAAAATGAAAACAATTCTGAGATACGCAGCACAGATAAGGCTGTCAATAAATTCCGTTCAGACAAAAAGTCCGGGGAATGTGCATTATGACATCAAAGTATACTGTAAATTCCTAATATAACGCGAGGAATTAATATCCGCGTAAAATCGCGAGAACCACCCTTCGCAGATTTAAAAATATCGCCTTTATTATCTGAGCGTTCAGAGCTATAAGAGATAGGGAGAAAAGTTCCACGTTCGCGATTTTATATTCTCGCGATTTCATACAAACCAGCGGGATTGCGGAATTAAGTACTCGGGTAATATTATATTGCTGTTCGTAATAAATGTTGCAATATTGCAATTAATATATGTTTTTGGTTAAATTAGAAAGTGTCTTGATGGACTTTCGTGCATACCAATATACGCAATCATGTAAATGAACGCCTCTTTCATCTTTTTTTTCAATCAAGAATATAATTGAATATACTCAAAACAAGACCAGATATGTTATTAATAAAATTTCTTGTACAGGATGTCCAGTAACAGGGTTTTACGGATCTAACTGCTCCATTCCCTGTCCTGATGTCAATTGTCAGTACTGTCATATAGAGACGGGCACCTGCCAGGGATGTAAACCTGGGTATCAAGGTCATCACTGTGACTTAGGTAAGAAATAATTTCACCAAAAAAAAAATATTTTCCATACGTTTGTATGCGTGGATCTGGCTTCGTTACGTGTTGGCAACAAAAACATTAATAAAACTTATAAGACTTTGAAGTGGATAAAAATTGGCAGATTTTCAAGTTTTTTTTTAGCAAGATCTATTGTACTTAGTTGTCAAGATATTTTGATACTGTAATGCTAATTTGATCAGAATTAAGGCAATTGTTGCTCAGGTGAGCGATGTGGCCCCTGGGCCTCTTGTTTTTGTCGGATTTGTTTGTTTATATAAACAATTAATGTATATATGCACCATTAAATGGCTTGACATTAGACCTCGTAGCACATATTAATAAATAATATAATCTGATTAGATACCGTCGTACTTTCATAACATATAATTAATTTTTATTCGTTATGCATTTAGCGTAGCATAACTTGGCAAAGCAAAACATCCTATAAAATTCCAGCACAATTTTGAATGTCTATTCATAAATTTTATGATAATAAGTAATTCAACAGTTTACTGAATCCCGGAAAATAGTTGTTGGTATTAAAGAAAGATAACTAACTTATATTTTGTGCTTGTGCTGGGGAAATAACATTTTACATGGTAATGAGCTCTCTAGGTTTATTATTTTTCTTTTTTGGGGTATATTCTCTATTCTATCTATTTTTTTTTTCATAATTAATATTCGTAACCTATTTTTGAAATTTGAAAAATTTATTGCAACAGGCAGGATATTTAGAGAAGTGGACAGAATGAAATTATTCACAGAAATTGATTACATGAGGCCTAAATCCTAGTTTATACATCTGACTGGAAAAAAATAAAACTTTTCGGCTTTTGACTCTTTTTTGCGGTATACAGTTCAGTGTTTTGCAATTTAAACTATATTTTTGCTCTGCAAGAACGCGAGAGTATGCATCTTTTTGCATGTTTTTGAACCAAATTTGTACCAGCCAAAGTACTTGTCCGAGGCATGATGAACTTGCATACTCTCCGCCAAGATGTTATTAAGTCAACCTGAATTATTGGTTACCCCGTTCTAAAAGTTAATTTCCATCAAAACAAAAATCGCGCATTAAAGAAACGAATTGACCTTATTTATTTTAAAGTTTGTCAAATCTTTCTTTATGTGTATACGCTAAATGAATCCATGCGTATTATATTAATCCTTTACGACTTTATTCCATTGCAAGTGTACACTTTTGTTACAAACCCCTATTGACTTTGATCCGCCAAAGGGTATCCACCTCTTTACTCCCTTTTTTTTTTTTTTGCTTTTTCAGGCTTGGTGATCAAAGTTTAAAGGTGTTTTTAAATTGATTTTACAATCATCCTTCATCATTTATAATTCAATTATAGTTTTAAGACATCGTCTTACACGTGTTAAAATACCAAAGGTATAAGCAGTTACTCTAGTGCAGACATTTTCCAATTGTACTGTCTTCATTTATAAGAACAGATAACATGTATATAATAAATGAACGTAATGGTGTATTTGGAAGAAAATATTTGCATTAAAACTCATATTATTTATCATTTACAACTTTAAGAATATTCTTTCTCTCACAAAAACGCTGTATGTTCAATTGAAAAAGAGAAGTAAAACAAGTAAACTAGGCACCTGGAATTTGGACTTTGTTTGATCGATTTTTGAGATGGTTCATAGTATGTCATTGTCATTTTTTCATTACAATTTTATAAAACTTTTTTTTTTGGGGGGGGGGGTTCAAATAAAAACATAGTTACTTGAAGTGCAGATTAATGTTAAATTATTTTAAGGATGTACCTGGAAATGTTCAAAACTTCTGCAATCGAAGCTTGTTTTGGTCAAAAGTGGTTGCATATAATATCACAAAGTGTCATTGGGCATTTAAGAATGACAAACCCCATTTCGTTTGCGCAGATATAAAAGGTATACTTATAACGAACATTGAAATATCAATATTCCGTCACAATCATTAAATATGAATAGACAAAATATTGAAGAATTTGCAAAAGAATATTTTTTTCTCTCACAAGAACGCTTTTTCCATTGTGTTCAACTGAAAAAGACGCACACAGTTTTTGAAATGGTCCCTATACAAATTTTATTTTTTTATTTATTTTTTTTATTTCTTTTATTATATCTTTCATTTTTTAACTCATATAATATTTTTATTAAAATCACTATTGTAAAAGCGAATTGGGTCCGTCGTCCTTAATTCAATTCATCATAACATTTTCCATAGCAAATCATGATAATTTCATAGCAACGCATAAACATCAGATAGCATATAATGACCATTGCATGCATTACAGAACATTAAACCAAATATACTGTTTGTGCGCCATCATGCATTACACAAAGAATTTATAATTAATATATTTCTATTCCTTTTTACCGTTTAAGAATGTGACAAAGGATCGTATGGTTTTGAATGTAATAAAACATGCGGACACTGTCGTGATGTAAAACAATGCTCCAATGTCAATGGCTCTTGCTTGACTGGATGTGATGATGGTTATGAAGGGGACTTATGTAAATCACGTGAGTAGACAAACACCAAACTAGCAACTTATTATTATAAAAATGATATCGTAAAAAATCAAACGGAAACATATGGTAAAAACATTTTTTGTTTTTTTATTATGCGATGCAATTAAAAATGTAGTAGTAATAACATAAACACATTTACGTTTTATTTGTGGCAAACGTACATTGTAGTAGCGTAAGTCAGTACTTCCGTATTAATTGAAGATGCTAAACTGAATGTGATAAAAGGTTATGAAGGAGAATTGTGTAACATACGTGAGTACATAGAACATCTCTAAATTTATGCATAGATAGATAAATAGAAAGATAGATAGATAGATAGATAGATAGAGAGATAGAGAGATAGATAGATAGATAGATAGATAGATAGATAGATAGATAGATAGATAGATAGATAGATAGATAGATAGATAAATTATTCATATGTTTTTACACCGCATTGTTAATACTTATGTAAATTTGAAATTGTCAATAACAAAAGAAGAAAGTACAGAGAAATCAAGGTAAGTCCAATAGAACGGATATTAACAATATATTTTTAGTGTTTGTTTTTGAGTAATATACCTTTATTATGGTCATTAAAGCAAAATAAAATCAAACAGCGTAAGTTGCACACAATTTGTTTTATCTTTTTTTTAATTTAAATGACATTTACTGTGTGTGTTTTTTATGTCAGATTTTCAAATTTATCAATACTACTTGTATTAGATTCTTTAGAGATTTGACTTATTAATATTCCATTCAATCTGTTTTAATGTTCTTTATGTTAAATAACGAGGGAAAAATCTGCTATTCGATAATCATGCTCTTTGCCCATGGTGTATAGTTATCTAAACTTTACATCCACAGCATTTGAGTTCTCTCGGTTTTAATATAGGAAAACGCCTAGTTTAATTCAAGTTGCTTAATCAAATTCAAAGTTCGATAACTCTTATTTGTTAAATATAAAAACATGAATCGATGACAAATAAAGTTATCTTCATAATAAAAGCTATATATTTTCTCATAATGCGGACAATAGAAAGTTTATGTTCCCCCCAAAAGCAATTATTTTTCACGACGTCGCCAGGTGAAATAGTTTATGTTTTGGGGAAATATAAACTTGCTTTCGTCCCCGAAGCAGGTAAGTACGTATATAATATTCATAAATGTTTACAATCTTTAATCCGATCTCACTATGTATCGCTGATATACGAATCAATTTAACTTATGGTATATGATATTTTACGATTTTTTTTTTGCTAACCGTACTGTATATTTTGTGTACAATTAAAATGAAAAACAAAATGAAGAAGAAGACCGCGAATGGTGCTTGTAATGCGCAATGTAACAATTAACAACATATTAGCTGATATCATTGTAATGACGGCAGTTTTGGGAAAGGTATGGTAAGTAATTGTTTTTTAGTAGTGTAATACTTGGGAAACAATGACATTATATGCTGATGATCATACATGATTATGAAGGATGCACGTATAAAATATCGTTTTGAGCACTGCACAATCTATGACTGAAACGTAGGTTGTTAAAAGTAACAAAACGAAACCAAAGTTGATATGTTCTGTTCATATTAGACAGTGAGGATACTTATATAATGTGATATCAAATGTGACTTGTTGATGGTTATAGATGTTATTGTTTAACGTTGTTATTTTTTGTTTGGACCATGTCTACTTCTTTTACTTCCAATGGCTTCAACGATTTATCTCAATTTACATAAATAAAAAGCCCAAGTCAAACAAAACACATGTGTACAAAATATGCAAATGGTTCATTTACTATAATTAAGTTTTTGTGCTTTTTGCCATACGCATGGGGGTATTTTTAACGGATTTAAGCGTACTGCGTAACTATTGTAAATTCTCTCTATGCGTCAATTGCCGCTTTTACCAAAAACTTCAAATTATTGCTATCTATTCTTTTTCTCGGTTGACTTTGTTGACAATAGTAGGTAAAACAGTGATAACTAGTGTTCACATTAATATGAATCTTTTCCTTTTCTACAAGTTTTGTCTTTTGTCTTGAAAATAAAAATGTAAATATGCACTTAAAAAGTCTTGGCGACCTGAACATGAGAGAAATATATTCACTGATATAAGAACTGATATAAGAACATAGATCGTCTGAATCGGAGAAAATATTTTTGGATCCTGAGGGTAATGGTTTTTTGTTTTTTTTTTACAAAAATAACATCTTCTGAGTTTATCATTAACAGTAATATATTATAAACAAGAATCATAATTTAATCTAACCTAATTATAGAAACAGTGATCAGTTCTTCTTTCTTACCTGACACATTTTGCTATTTTTGTCTCACAGGGAGACCATGTATCCTATAAATATGAAAATATGATAACGATGTTTTGAGGAATGATCAGAAGTAATTACCACAGAGAGAATATCAAGTAAGTTACCTATAATAATTATGCGTTTTTTAAAAAGAACATTATATAGAATATTCATAGAAAAAGAGCAATGCTAAAAAACAAATTAAGTAGAACTTTTAAGGCAAAATAAAAGACAATTGAGATTCTTATAAATTGTGTAAGTATATACCGATATTCAGATTTTTTTAATTGTATATGTCAGTATTTGTTTGTCTTCTGATAAGTGTACATGTACGTATGTCATGCAGGTATAACAATACCGATATATCTCTACTAAGGTCCAATCAGATGAAAAGTCCAAGGTTATTATTCCTTAACGAAACCCAAAGCGTTTTTATACATGGATATTTAAGGAAATAATTAAATCGCAATGATAATAAAATCTGCCATATGTTCCAGCACATGTACCACAAATTTGATCAAGCAGTTTTGCGGTCTGAATAATGTTTACTCAACAAAGAATTGGAACATATGTTAATGGATCCTGATTAATACTCAACTACATGTTTTCGTGATGAATTATCTTTTAACCTGGTCTAATTTGCTCGTGTATCGTCTGCCCCTAACCCCTCCACCCAATTAGACACAACCCTTCCAAGAAGAAAGAGCCCTTTGTTTTAGCCGATGTTTACTTGGTAATTAGAGATTTAAAGACATAATGAACCTATCATAAAAGAGGCGTTTAGAGGACTTTTTAAGAGAATGTAGTTTGTTTAAACCCATTGATATTAAGAAGATGAACTTTTGTACATTTTAATGTACTTCTATATTATGTTTTGTGATTTAACATAACTTATGTTTTATATTCCCTGAAATTTTTATTTTGCATTATGATACTTTGCGCTTTTCTGATCACACTTTTTTCTGTTGTCCTTCTGTCTGTCTGTCTGTCTGTCTGTATACCTTTCACATTTTCAACTTCTCAAAAACTACTGGGCCAACTTTAAAAGCATTCTTAGGCAAAGGGAAATAAAAGTTGTAAAAAATTATCACGCTTTTTTAAAAGGGGAAATGATCAGGAATTATTAAAAATAATTAAAAATATTTAAAAACTTTCTTCTCAAAAACCATGTGCACAGGAAAGCTTAAATTTATTTTAAATCATACTCAGGATGTAAATTTAATGTTGTGAAAATCATGACCCTCAGGTTGGGTGGAGCCACAATGGGGGGGGGGGGGGGGTGTCAACATTATACATAAAAATAAAAAGAAAATCTTGAAAAATCCTCTCAGAAAACAATCGGCCAGAAAAGCTGAAACGTATGTGGAATTATTCTCAGAATGTCAGATTCAAATGCATTACCAGAACTTGCACGTGGTTTTCATGTTTTTATTAAACTGGTACAAAACAGTGTTATTTAGTGGCAAACACTTGGTGCGGATATTACTGTCTAATGACAGCATCTAGTAAATCTTGCGTTCACATATTGTTTGCTGTGCGTTCACCTTTCGCTTTGCGCTCCTCTTGCGCTCTGCGCTCGGTCATCGTTCACCGTTCATTAGCGTTCACCAAATTCTGTTCAACGTGCGCTTACCGTTCGCTCAGAGTCCGCTCGACGTACGCTCAGAGTGCGCTCACCGTTAACT
Organism: Magallana angulata; assembly: GCF_025612915.1. NCBI lineage: Eukaryota > Metazoa > Mollusca > Bivalvia > Ostreida > Ostreidae > Magallana > Magallana angulata. Next base: position 41,394,390 of record NC_069112.1, read on the forward strand.
CATCGTTTAAGTGGGATAGTAGAACGTTTCAGGGACTGTACATATCTCTCTTTTTGTTTAAGTTCGCCCTATAGATGTATAAGTTGTCAAATTTAAAATGCAATGTTTGCAATTTAAAACGTATAATTCAGAAATGTGTGTGTATTTTTCAAAACAAAAAAGAAAATAGTTTTTGTCTAATATTTTTTTATCGTACCTTGATATTAGCAGCTCTCAGTTACAAAATTAGAAAGGGTCTTCAGCAAACAGAGGGAAAATGCCGTAAAATTACTAGTTCTCAAATAAAAAATACTTATTTAAAATTTAGATATAATTTTTACATTTAGAGAGAGAGAGAGAGAAGAGAGAGAGAGAGAGAGAGAGAGAGAGAGAGAGAGAGAGTTTACATATCATGGCGCATTTGGAGCCATACAATCAATAATCGCCGTGAGGTCTAAAAGTCACGCTAGTATACCTTATATCAAATTGCGAGTACTTACTAATTAGAATCATATCCTGTTGTTAGATGTTTGAAAACATTATTAATTAAACATAAATTTCCTGACGATTTTTAATTATCCATAAAGTGTTTCCTTGTACTTCGTGTACCAAACGATCACACAAAATATTGACGTATTATTCAGGGATTGCTCAATTAAAAAAAATGTAATTGAGCATAATTAAATACATTTTTTTTAAATGATTGAAAGTAATTGGTAATTGAGTTTGCCTTTAATTAAAACCAGTTGAATATATTTCAATATATTCTAAAAATATCATATATTCTCAATTTCTTTCGAATTCCATTATTTTCTCCAGGGTAAAAGCTTAAAAAGGGGTCATTAAATTATGTGTCTTTTTTACCTGTTTGAAATTGGTTTGTGTTGTTGGAAAAGTAACTCGTCTGAAAATGTTTAATAAGTTTATACGGTATGACACACGGCAAATAGCAATAAGTAAAGGTATACTTTTATTCAGGTGCGATCTCTTCTTATCCACAAAAACAAAGATATTTAATAAGATAAAAATGTTATAGAAAAAATGTACTTCAGACTTGAAATTGAACGTGATGATACTGGTTGAATTATTGTTTACTAAAGTAAACTAAATTGAATGGAATTAATAGCATGAAATTGCATGTAATAATGTAATTGACAAAATTATCGTGGATTTGAAATTATTTAATTATATTTTAGAGTGTTTATGAAGCTTGCTTAATTTGATAGTCTGTTGATGATTAATAATCTTTAATTAATTTTATCAGTAAATAATACTATTTTTTTAAGAAAGACGACAATTTAAATCTAAACACGTTGATATACATTGTAGTAAAATAACCTGTAGGGGAACTGTATTACATACAGTAACTGTTTTGTACATGCAACACAGATAGGATTACATTTGTTTAACTTAAACTGAAATAAAATGTATTCACTGTTTCCGGTGTTTATAATAATACAAAAGTACGACCCATGTATAACAATGGGATTTCTGAAAGCATTATGACTTAATTGGAGCTTCCTTGAAGCAACGTTAGTAAACATACATTTGATAAGATTTAAATATAAATTAATGGCTGAAAACCATGTTTTAAAACCATTTGTATGAATTTTGATTGCTGTCCATTTTTTTTAAAATTATATAGTAATTTATGTTTTCTTTTTTATTATTATTTTTTTTTGCCATTTTTTAAATTGTTTGAATGATATATCATGTTTAGTTTTTATCCTAGTCTAGGAATTCAATCTTGATATTATTTTCCTGTAAGATCTGTTTCTTTATACCTGTTTAAATCATGACATTTGTTTGTTTTTAGCTGTAACTCTAATTCCATTGTTATACACTTATTTTACAATGAATTTCAAACATTTTCTGACCAACATGTTGCCTTATTTCAGAATAGACGAAATAGCAATGTAAATGATGGAGAAACGAAATACCTATCCCATTGCTTTAGCCACCATTTCACCATCAATTTTAGATATACTATTTCTTTATATTTACATTCTACTGTGTTTTTCCATTAAATTCCGTGATGTTTAAATGCCTCTAAATGCAACAAGTAGTCAAAGGTCAAATTGACGAGTTTTATTATGACGTCACAAACGTTGAACGCTGTAAACTGCAACGTCACAAGCGAAAATCAAAGTTCACGCTTATGGCTGTTACTGTGGCTCTTCCATTAATATTAACTTACCCTTAGGATAAGATAGGAATTTTAAGGTATGAATCACATTTGCAGACAAGGCAAGAAGTTAAAAAAAATGTAAATATAAGCATTAAATCATGATTTTTTGAAGTATACACTCTCATAACTGCAGCGGTGTGTGCATACAAATTTTTATAACGCGCTAACGCGCGTTACTCAATTTGTATGCACACACCGCTGCAGTTATGAGAGTGTATACTTCAAAAAATCATGATTCAATGCTATAGTAAATCGATACTTGTCTTGTATCAAATCCGCGCCAAAGATTTGTAATTTTTCTTTCCTTTAAATGCAAAGTCGGCATGTAATAAATTAACTCAGAAATGTTTTGTTATTTTTTGTTTAAGAAACGAATAGTTTTTGTATAATGATTGTGATTGTAGCTTGATATAAGTAGCTCTCTGTTACAATACAATTGAAGAAAAGGGCAGCAATCAGATACAGGAATCTGCAAAACATTATTGTGCTTCGAACGAACCAGGGAAAAATACCGTAAAAATGACTATTCGGAAATACCTATTAAATAATTTTTTTTTCTTAAATCTGGATATTTTTAACCGTAATTCCTAAACAAAAATGACATGGTATAAGATAGAAAAGGATCATATAAATATTATTAGTAGGATATTGGATAGGAAAGGATAGGATTGCTTTGTCCATTTTCAACATAGCAGCACTGTTACATTTAGTTTATTAGCGATTTTTTTTTCTTTACCGACGAAATACAATGTAATGATAACCCCGAGGCACTCTGAATAAATAATTCATCTTGCGTTCACAAAGCGTGCAAATGTTGTTTACAGTGCGTCATCGTTCACTTTGCGCTCGGTTAGCGCTCTGTGTTCGCTCATCGTTCACCGTTCATTAGCGTTCACCAAATTCTGTTCAGCGTGCGCTCACCGCTCGCCAAGAGTCAGCTCGACGTACGCTCAGAGTGCGCTCACCGTTAACTCATCGTTCAAGTGGGACAGTAGAACGTTGAAGGGACTGTTCATATATCTCACTTTTTTAAAAGTTCGCCCTATAGATGTATAAGTTGTCACATGTGTAATGCAATGTTTGCAAATTAAAACTTAATATGTTTTACGGTGCGACCGTTGGGGCGAGCACAGCATGTGATCAAACTATGAATTATAATAAATTAATAAAATAAAATTAACAACGTGAAATTTGAATGCCAAAAAATAAAACATACCTATTTTTCAGTAAATTTTCATTATTCATAGTTTATAAGATTTGTTATAATTTATTTATTTATATGTAGAACAATAGTTTAATCTCAGATACAATGTTGTTAAATAATAAAGATTTTAATATATAAATATTCATTGCACTGCATTTTCCTCTCCTCTTTTAAAGTGATTGTGATTATGATTGATTGATTGATTTCCCCCTTTTTTTTTGCAGTAGACATTTTTTCTTAAACTTTCATATAAAACTTGACTCATCATAGAGCTTCCCCCATGCTAAATTTTTTTTCATTTTTGTCAATTTATACATAGAAAATCGACTTACCATGGATTTGCCCCTCCACTTAAAAAAAAATAATTAATGTTTAATTTTATTTTTAGTTTACGCTTAAAAATATTTGCTTATCATGTTAAAAGAACATGGTGTTGTCCCCACCCCCCCCCCCCCCCCCCCCCGCATGTAATAAATGTAAGTTAAAATAAAGAAACCATTGAACTGCTAAAGAGCTGAAGGATTAGAATTTTCATGATTTATTTTTCTTTTTGCTTGCAAAGATTTTTTGGATGAGGCTGCCATCCACCCACCCACCCCCTTTAAAAAAAGGCGATGCTACGTATAACGTTACGTTTCAGGAAATTACCGTAATTATAGTGAATAAAATATTTGTGAGCATTCATCCAAATTAGTGCAATTTACAACTGTTTCCTGTATCTGAAGAAATGTCCTTATTCGTCAGCTGTTCTTTATCTTAGCCTTTGCAAGATTTTGAGAGGATTTCAGCAGATTTACAATAACTTCAATTAGAGTAATTTCCCCTTATCAGTGCTTATTGTGACGTCAAAGCTGACGTTGGTTAAGTGTCGTCTTACTCTTTAAAACTCCCCTGAGAAATAAAAGTATGCGAAGTATACTGTTTTATTTACTTAAAAAGCATGATGTTCTTAAAATTACACATCTTATAAGCTTTTCAAAGGTTTTACTTTGATTCTCGGGAGAACGTGATGTTGGAACGTGAGGTTGGAAACCATTGGTACTATGAATTGTGGGTCAAAATTTACTGACTCCGAAAAAATATATCGGATCAATGTGTAAACGTTTGTGACGTCACACGATTATTTTTGATTGAAAGTGTACTGAGGTGAACTTTAGAGGTAACATTGACTGTATGTCGCTTACATCGTTATTGTTTTTACTGTCTAAATTTGTCTTGCGGATTCTCGTGAGAGTGTGAAGTGATAAAAATTGCCATGATTACAGGGAACTACTGGGACGATTAAAACGATGCATTACTGGTCCGATTTACTGAGCCAAAAAAATCCGTTGAATGAATGTGCAACTAGTCCGAATTTTCTATTCACACACGCCTTGCCGGTAGAGCTCGCTTCGCGCCGGCGCTGCGCGCCGGCGAGCTGCGCTCGCTATAATTCAGAAATGTGTGTGTTTTTCCCCAAAAAGAAAATAGTTTTTATCTAATGTTTTATATCGTACCTTGATATAAGCAGCTCTCAGTTAAAATATCAAAAAGTTCCATGCAGTAACCAGAGAAGCCAGAGAAGGAATCTTTAATATAACATTGTGTTTCTTGAGCAAACAGATGGAAAATACCATGAAATTACTAGAACTCAAATATCATACACTTTAAATTGTATATATAATTCGTACAGAGAGAGAGAGAGAGAGAGAGAGAGAGAGAGAGAGAGAGAGAGAGAGAGAGAAAAGAGAGAGAGAGAGAGATTATAACATATCATGGCACATTTGAAGCCATACAATCATTAATCGCCGTGGCGTCTAAATCTCACGCTAGTCTGCCTTGTATCAAATTGCGAGTATTTACTAATTAGAATCATATCCTGTTGTTAGATGTTTGAATAGAGTATAAATTATACACATATTTCCACAGGGTTTTTAATTAACCATAAAATGTGTCCTTGTATTTCGTGTACTAAACGATCACACAAAATATTGACGTACAGTACCAGCAGTACCCTCTGTCACCAAGTGACGACAGATATGACGGTAACGCTGTTGACGGACGTAAATCTGACCTGAGCTTTGACAGTGGTCAGTGATGGCCATAGATCATGTGCAAGGAATGATGAACCTTTATTTTTTTTATAGAAAGTAAATCAAAATTTAAACAATCACATCGAAATAAGCTTTTGAGAGATTCAATGAACGTGTGTCGCTAACAAGCGTCGGAAGTATTGTTTTCATATTCAAGTGCTTAAACCGGATACCAGTGGTGACCTGGCCAATCTCTTCAAACATTAATGATCCCTCGTCAATCCTTCCATAATGCAAATTCGATATTATCTGAAGTTTTTGTATCCGGTATTTGTTTTCATTAATTTCCACATAAAAGAGTAACTGTGAAATGTATTCCAGCAAAATCATATACGTTGTAGAGTATAATTAATCTTCACTAGATGTATTTACCTATAGATATGTTGTCCATGTTTTTATTGATTGAAGTGTTTGCGATTTCACGGGCGTATGGTGAGTTTACATGTATATAATGCACTCGTCATTTAATATTTAATGAAAAAGCTAGTGTATAGTGTAATTTTCCTTTTTACAAAAACAGCATTCTAATTAAGGCGGTTATCTACCGGTATTGTTCATCACTAAATATAATTTATAAATATATTACAATAAAAAATATCATAATTAATTATTGTTCGGTAGAGTTATTCATATCAAACAATGTTTTTGCTACATTCAGGTTTTCTTTAAAATCATATATAAGATTAGACTTTTAAAATAATTTGAAATGACAACTGTTCGGACAAATCAAATAAAATCACACATTAATTGTTTTTGTTTATGAAGATCGCTGATAAGTAAATGTTAGTTAAAATGAACGCACTCAATTTTGTAAATGTAAATAATGTTATTTATTATGTGTTGTGTGTTTGTTGACAGTGAACGTTGCCCTTAATAAACCTGCATTCCAGGAGTACCCATACCGTCAATACAAACTAGGTAAGGACAGATTTGACGCCAGTAACGCTGTGGACGGACGTAAATCTAACCTGAGCTTTGACGGTGGCCAATGTGCTGTATCATATAATAGAGAAACCATCACCTGGTGGGTGAACCTGATCAGCATCCACAGTATACATCACATCACTATATACTTCGGGACGGACAACTATGGTATAGTCACAGTCATTATGTATCTAGGAAATGATAGCCTCTGTGGTATAAACTGTCATCACGCATAATTATATGCTTTTACTGACATGTTTTACCAGAATACTAAATCTTTATATGATTTTACCTGTTAGTTTAAAAGATGCAATACCGGAACATTTTTTTTGGTTTTAGTGTAATAGAAACTGGAGAAAAAAAAGTTTCAAAGGCTGCAATGAACATGAACAGTATTTCCTAAAAAACGACAGTTTGATCATCCTGCACTTTTTCATTTCATTTCATATATTATAAAACGCGTCCGAGAAAATCATTTTAAGTTTATAACAGACTTACGTTTATTGAACAGAATAATATGTAGCTTTAGTAAAATACCTGAAAACTGCAAGCTGAAAACCGGACCTTAAGGTTCTGAATCTCAATTGACGATTTTGTCAATCCTCCATTTATGTAAATACATCAACGCATGACTAAAGTAAAAATGAAACGGTGTGAACGGTAAGGAATTTTCAATAATAAAGATTGTGTAATAGCGGAAATATTCAATGCTATCAAAATTATACAACAACAGTTCGCGCAAAGTTATAACAAAGCAGACTTGTCTAAAACCGCACTTTATCGATTCATAGCAGGTAGACAACGTAGAAACCTAATGATAATTTTTGTGTTAACCTTTTTTCCAGATAGTATTTAAGTATACTTTAATCCCCAAAATGCAGATTAACACAAACAATCTCCAACATATATTCATGACTAACATGGCGACCAGATAGAATTACTGTATGTAAATATATGATTCTTACTATTACGGTATACTTCATGGCGTGTTTTAGAGTGCCTCTTGTATGGTCAGATTTTAGTTTTACCTTCTGTAAATTACATTGGTTTTTTTCCGAAGTATGAGCGACAAATAGGTATATTTATTTCTGAAAATGATATATATAGCACAAATCTTGAAAATGATCTCGATAGCACTAACATCCTGGTGTTTATTAAAACAAACCAATGATTTCCAATATAAGATATTGTGTTAAAGAATGCGCTAGCACGATAAAGAAACCTTCATATGTAAGTTCCTCTAAATCATATGCAGTTTTTTTTCAGGGTCAGATATTCAAGTGATTGGGAATTTTAGATTAACTTGATAAATGTTTCATATTATCTACCCACCACGGTTATCAATTATATTATCTTCACATGTGTACCTAAAGGTTCAAGTGATTTTTTGTTAAACAAGAAGGTGTTAGGTGCCTTTTTCAGGTTCTTTACTGTTAGGATTAGGCGTGCTAAGTTTTTAAAGGAAGGTTTAGACAGCCCTGATCGCCACACACCCTCTCATGCAATAGGCCTATATTACACTGACTAATTATTCAAGTATGTTTTATTTCACCAACATTTCTTTCTATAACGACAACCATGTATGATACCTGCTGAATAATTTATGTTACTCTTTATATATTTTTTTTAATTTCAAGGGGGCAACCAGTGTTTTTAATAAAATCTGTTAAAATGGTTAATATACATATCATGATTTTGTTGATATATTGAAATGGTTGAATACTACGTAACTTGTTTTTTTTTCTGGGTTTTTTTCTCAGAGATTTCTCAGGGTTTGGCCCCGTCGGTTATTTTTGATGTTACGAAACGTTGGCATTATTATAAACGACAGATATATGAAACTTGCATATATTTTCCATATAAGCGAGTTTTAAACCATTTAGATATTTTAATTGATAGGTGCATGGAGAATGTGTACTTTTTATCGCCTAGAATGTAGTTGATATTTAACGTTTTAGTAGTTACCAGTCTAGAATAAAATCGTGTCATCTTGTTTTATCATTTTATCGATAACATCACTTACAGATTCTCGGTATCGGGAAGTGGTATCAGGCTTTATTCTTGGATTCTCCGTGTATGTCTCCAATACTACGGATAGATTACAGGGAACGTTGTGTTTCAAGGACGACAACTTCACAAGAAACACAATTCCTTCTGTCTTCACAACAAACTGTTCTGTTCATGGACAATATGTCATTTACTACAACGAGAGACTACCAGGAGTCGTCTACCCTGACGGTTTTGAACGTAAAGTAGAGAGTTACCTCTGTGAAGTGGAAGTGTATGGTTAGTATTCTTTATAATTTCAAGAACCTTTGAAAAAATGGTTAATACATTTCATTTTTGGTCACATTTTTACCTTTATTGTCAAAACACAAAACAAAAAACCAGAGTGTAGACCCTATGGATTAAATCAGTAATGGGACAACGTGTTGTCCACTTGAATGAAATTATTGAATGTTTTCTTCATTCATTTAAAGTGTCTATTTTATCTAGGAACCCCCCCCCCCCCCTGGAAAAAAATAGTCAAGTGTTATGATCAGCAATTTAATTATCGATGTGAATTATTAAAACTAGGCACAAAGAAACCTTTTGCTATTTAATCAGAATAAAGATTATTTTATGACAGGATTGACCATTGCATTTCAAATATTTCATTTAGTAACAAATTTAATGAATGGCAAATCCTCTTACTGTAAGGACCATGGATGTTACATGTATGTTAGGAGGGGGTAATGTAGCTCCCTATAAACCTAATGATATTTGCCAAAGGTTTATAGGGTGCGGAGTGGATACAAAAAATCCGTGGCTAGCGAAGATGTTAGGTCATAGTCTTTAATTTGAAGAGACGGATCTGTATGTTACGATAGTCATTTACTGGATATGCATTGATTTGTTTTACCATTAATGCATCATCATTTTTTTTTACCAATGAACATTTTGTCTGTACACCGTGTCATGATTTCCATTTACATGTACACCCTTTTTTTTTTAAGCTTGATAAAAGTGAAGCTCATAACTGGTTTATCACACGTGTATCATCAGAGTGTCTCGGTTCATATACTACTTGCTAGCCAGGAAAATGAAAACATCGCCGTGCTATACTTTTGACTCAAGCTTAATTTTATTGTTTTTGATTTACATGGAAAGAAACGTGAATAATGGCTGTACAATGATTTCTTGTTATTTGAATACATGTACCTAGAAAAGTACACACTATTTAGATTACATGCACTGAGTACTCATCATTATTATTATTTTTTTAATATGATTATGTAAATATATAGTTAACTGTTCCAAATGTTTTCAAGTACACGGGAATGCTCTTTGCTACACATCGTCCAAACCGTTGTTCTTAGATATGCATATATTTACTTGTCCGTTTCTACTTTTTTATTTTGACTTTCTTTAAACTAATGGAATGCATAATGTTGAACTTTTAAACTTTTATTACGGTATTCATCATGCACATGCATTGTCTTATGAACACTAAGTACGTATATTTCTATTAAACAGTTCATTATTGTCAATACGCAAATAGAAATAGTATCCATTAAATGAATATTTCGCAATTTACCAAGAATCACAATTAATCACATTAAAACCAATTGACCCCTAATTGTTTTTTTTTTCGAAAGTCACACAGTCACCTAAAATGCATCTCAAGTGTCCCTACAAATTCAGATATAAACTCGTATCAATCCTGCTCGTGTACTTAAAACACGATACATAGTCAAGGTGTTTGACCTTTGCAAGAAATGTTGTTTAACTCATTATGTATTTTTTTTAATGGTTGTCCAGCAACAGGGGTTTAAGAGTAGAACTATTTTTTTTTTTTGTTATTTTTTTTTTTTTGTTTACACATAAATCCACATACACACATATTTCAGACATATTTCATACATTTCAAGATTCTACATATTGTAATATCTTATTAATATACAGGAAACATATTATCCGTGTAGTGTGAAAACGTGTTTTTTTTTTTTTTTTTTTTTTTTTTTTTAAATAAATAAATAGATAATAGCAGTAAATGAAAAGAGAAAAAGCGAGATACAGAAGAAGATACAAAAATACAAAAGGGGGGGGGGGTACATTATCATTATATTTGTTCACAACTCAATATAATACAAAAAAAGAAAGAATAGTTTAAGCAATCACAGATGTCATAAAACTTGTTATAATTTCTCACAAATTGTTTGCCAGTGGTTTTCATAATCTGAGTATCTACAGTTTTTCAATAGCATATATTTTTCAAGCAGAATCCTGTTTTTTATTATTTGTTTTACCAATTCAAAACTTAGATGAGGGTTTTTGTTATATTTGGTAGCAAAAATATACCATTTAATAACCATCGATATCAAATTATACATTTTATAGATGCTTTGTTTTAGAAATTTACCAAATAAAACAGATTTCCTATCAAAAACTATGGAAATATCAAATTGATTTAAAAACCATTCTTCAATATTACACCATAGTTCTTTTACATAAAAACATTCATAAAAAAGATGATCAATTGTTTCAATATTTGTTTTACAGAAGCTACATAAGGGAGAATAAATTAATTTCAACTTGTGCAGATAATAATTTGTAGGTATAATTCTATGTAAAATTTGATATTGAAGCCAGTTGACTTTACTTTCTTGGACCGCTTTAAAACAGAGACAGTCGATTCTATTCCATTCTAGATCGGTGAAATTTTCTCCAAGATCTCTCCATCTAATTGATGATGTTATCGGTTCTTTTTTTTATTTTCAATTAAAATGTTATACATTTCCTTACATCCTTTTGTATTCCTATAAAAAAGATAAATAGAGTTTGGAATTTTAGGTCCATGTTCTTTGCTCATATCTGTATTATCTATGTGTTTTTTTACTGCTTTTTTTAAACCTGCATATTCAATAAAATTTGTATTCACTTTCATGTTATTTAGTATTTCTAAGCTAAGAAAATTCCCATTACAGTCAAACAGATCACTAGTTAGTGTGAACCCTACTCTAAAATATTTTCTTTTAAATACTGAGGAATTTCCTATCAGAATGTTTGGGTTGTCCCATAAAAGTTCATTATTAAATTGTTTTTCAGTTTGTTTACTTGTTGATTTTATTACTTTTGCCCAGTTAAGTAACACTTCTTTCCAAAATAGATTTGGTATTTTTCTAATCATTTCAAAAGTAAAATCTAATCCTCTTTTCCATAAATCTGATATTTCAATTTCTAAGGTTGTTTCTAAAAGTTTTACCCATTTTGCATTAGAATTAATTAATCTTTTTATCCAGCTGGATTTTAGGGCAATGATAAATGCTGGGTCATCAATCATTTTTAGCCCTCCATATTTATAATCTTGTATTACAGTGTTTTTCTTTATTTTATGCATGTTGCATCCCCATAGAAAGTGGTACAAATCATTTTCCAACTTTTTTATCAAGTTTGTATCTGGATTGGGTATACTTAATATTAAGTGATTTAATTTTGGTATAATTAATGATTTTATTATTTTAAGTCTCCCTATCGGTGTTAGATTTCTGTGTTTCCATTGATTCATTATTTTATTAATTTCTGATAATTTAGGAGAATAGTTTAGCTCGGACATTTCTTCAAGATTAATTGAAAATTTAATTCCGAGAAGGTCAAATGCTGTGTTGTTCCATTCTAGCTTCCATCGACTATGGTGAAAAACATCTTTAGAAAATTGTTTGCTACCTATCCATACCATTTTTGTTTTTTGGAAATTAATTTTAAGACCAGATATATTTTCAAAGAAGTCTAATTCTCTTAGAATGCAATCAAGTGTTAGGGGAGAGCCATCAGAAATAAGGGATGTATCGTCTGCATATTGGGACAGCTTATATTCTACATTTCCAATTTTAATACCTGTTATGTCTTTATTTCTGCACAGAGGAGAAAGAGATAGGGCGATATAGGATCTCCTTGTCTGCAACCTCTTTGAGGGTATATGTAATCTGAGCTAAGCCCATTCTGTAAAACACATGACTTTATTCCTTTATAAAATCTATTAATCCATTATTTTTAGCTTATTACCAAAGTTGAAAAAATCTTATGTTTGATTGATAAATTCCCAGGAAATTGTGTCAAAAGCTTTTTCAAAATCTATTAGCATAAGCAGTCCAGGAATTTGTTTATAATCTGTATATTGTATAATGTCATAGATTAGTCTTATATTTTCTCCAATAAATCTTCCTTTAATGAACCCAGTTTGGTCTGTACTTATTAGTTTATCTAAGTGTACTTTAATACGTTCTGCTATACATCCTGATGCTATTTTATAGACAACATTTAAAAGGGTTATAGGGCGCTAATTTTTCAAATACTGTTTAGGTTTTCCTGCTTTTGGTATACAAGTAATTATACCAAGTTTATTATGGTCTGAGAATTCACCTATTTCATAAGAATTATTGTCACAAAAACCCCAATGTCTTTCCAAAAAAACTTAAAGAATTCACAGGTGAAACCATCTGGGCAGGGACTTTTGTCATTCTTCATTTTTTTCAGAAAATTATAGACTTCAGTATTATTTATTGGTCCCTCTAAACTATCAGATTCTTCTTTTGTTAACTTAGTTATATTAAATTTGTTTAATTTTAATCGAAAATCCTCTGTATAAATAGTCTCTCTTTTTCTATAAAGATTTTCATAAAACATTTTAATTTCATTTAGAATTTTGAATTGGTCGGTAATAATTGACCCGTCATCTTTTTGTATTCTTGGAATTTGGAGTTGAACTATTTCGTCCTAAATGTTTTAATACGTTTCTGGATGAATTTGAAAATGTCTCGATGAACGTTCATGCATACCAATATACACAATCACATAGATAAACGCCTCTTGTATCTTATTTCATTTAGAATTGATTAAATTTGATCAAAATAAAAAAAAATATGTAATAAATAACATTTGATGTACAGGATGTCCAGCAACAGGGTTTTACGGATCTAACTGCTCCATTCCATGTCCAGACGTTAACTGTCAGTACTGTCACATAGAAACGGGCACCTGCCAGGGATGTACGCCTGGGTACCAAGGTCATCACTGTGAATTAGGTAAGAAATTATTTCAATTGACAAAGATTACCTATACTTCTACATTCCTGTATATGGCCTCATTACGCATTGGCTACGTTCGAAATGCATTGGTAAAATTTATCAATCTTTTGGATATTTATTTTAAATCTGAAGCAATCATGTGAAACATGTATATACGTGTACATTTGTGTTAATTGTATATAATAATAAGTGATATGCATATATGTCCTTATCATTAAATTAAAATAAAAGAAAACTTTGAAGTCTTTTATTTTTGTTAATTGTGTATAATGAAAGGTCAAATACATGTACATGTATGTGCTGATGATTAAAAAATCAAAAACATTGAAAACATTAATTTTAGAACCCATTCGAGTCCAAATAAAATAATTTGCTTTGCTTATTACTGTGGGATTATTAGATTTCGTAGTGGTTTAATTTTCTTGGTATTCGTTGGTACATGTACCTCTCATCCAGGAATTAACATCATCATCGAATTAATAAATTAATGTTATAAAGTTTATATCTTTTTGTAGATATAAGATAATACACGAAGCAATATCCCTACAAACCTGAACATTTTAAGCAATTCACGATTATAGTAGTTCCTATATTGACTTTTAAAATTTCCTTAAATGTTTTAAATAAGAATTGTTATTGTGCAGTTATGTGTCCTTTTTTCCACAGCAATTACAGAATATAACAGGCTTTAGCAAATTTACGGCTATAGAGAATTTTTTTTTATATACAAGTAAAGTCTTTATATAAACCTAAAGAAAGTCGCCGAATATGACGAACACGGCTCTAAAGTTTACGACTGTAACGAAGTGAATATAAGACCTCATTGATGGAATTCAACGCAATGTTTAAATCCTTTAAAGAATAGTGTACATTGCAGAGTTCATAAAAGAACATACATTTTTTTAACATGGTGACTGCACTAGTATTTATTAAAATTCTCGCCAATGGACTGCTAAAATAAAACAAACTGTTCGGAAAATGTAATTTATTTCATTTTTTTTTTATTTCGATTTGTCAGAGGCGTATTTGGTTGCATGTTGTCGTATGAAACAGCGTGGTGAAGATAAAAACAAGATCAATTCCTTGTTTTACCAATGCTCTTTATATTTGTAACTAATGGTCCTATCGATTATAAAATGTACGACAGTTTGAAATACTCTCGGCTGTCTGTTTTGGGATTTCTAACAAATTTTCTTACAAATTCGTTATTGACATTAAAGGAATAACAGCTATAGCATAGAACGAGTTTGATTTTATCAGTTAAAAAGATTATACCGGTTTAAATATGCAACACGGAATTTTTGATATAACAAACAATAGCTTGTTTTCAGTATATTGGCTGTAGTTTAGCAAGTGATAAAAAAAGGCCAGTAATCACTTCCATTTGTGGGTCATGTATCATACATTGTTGCGGTAAAAAACATGTACAAAATTGTATTGGTTTAAAATGTCAAACATTAAATTGTCAACGTATACTTAGGAAATCCAGTTTGGAACTCAAAACTGAAAACAGTATTTTGTCTTTTAAAAAGATCTGCGCAGCCCTTGCATTTGGTGTTTTGTTTGTTTTTTTTTGGTTATAACGTTAGAATGCTGACTGTGAATTCGTTTACAAAGGTCATCTGGTTTTTCAAACGTTATAACAAACGTTACAGACGACGAGAAAAGTGTATTTCTTTGTGCAGCATTTTTTAACAGTTGCGACCCGTAATAAGCCCAGTTATTATGATCATGGGGGTGGTGTGTTTGCACTACGTTGTTACAAGCGAAACAAAAAAAATCTATATATTTGTCTAAATCAGATACAGCTGTTTTCTTGTGTAAAAAAGACATTTTCTTGTATTTTTACTAGCATGCCCACGTGGTTATTTTGGAAATAAATGTACTGAAAAATGCATTGAAACATGTGCCGGATGTAATAATGTGAATGGCGTTTGCGACTCTGGATGCATCCCAGGCTGGAGAGGTTATTACTGCAACGAAGGTAGCGTTTGTAATATTTAAAGTTTGGAGCGGAATTTTTTCAGGCAGGCTATATGTACAACAATATCTAAAATAACTTCAACACTGATTCATAAAAAAATGATGATGACCAAATTTAGGCTTAGTAGTATTATGTTAGTCCATCCATAACAAAGGCGAAATAAACAATTTTGATTGATCTTTACTTCATCAAATACAAATGTTAAAGCTACAATTATTATAAGACTGACATTAACCAAACTCGAGTTTTTTTTGGTTTTTTTTTTTTAAATCCCTCGGTTGTATGTATGTAGTGAGCTAAATGAGCTTTTGCACTTCTATTTTCTAAAGAGTTGTCTGCCTTAATGAACATTTTTAAATGTAACTTTCTGAAAATATGTATGGTAAACTATAATTGTTTTAGATATTCGAAGGAAGGAAAAGCTTTTGCAACTTTTTAACAAGAGAAATTTGAGAAAATTGCTTGTACTAAGGAAAGATATTTAAATACATTTTTTTCAATATACTTTAATATTGCTTCAACATATGATACATTTATTATTTTTTTTTTTTAAATTCAAAGGTTAATCTTTATTATTTAATAAACTCATAAAAATCACACTAAGAGTTTAGTTATCAAACTTGCAATCTATTATATATGAAATATGATAGTTATGGAAGGACTACCTAAATGATAACAGGGGTTGTCTAGTAAAGCCAATACATTCTTTTAAAGTGTTCATTTGAGGAAATAATGGTTGTTTATTGATTTGGTTTATGGAAAATTTGTTAATAGTAGAAAAAAAAATAGCTAAAAATTTAGGTTTTTGTTTGTTTTCTTTGGCTAATATATGTAGATAAAACATTCAACACACTGCTTACCAAATATTTTTTTTGGTAATTATGAATATGAGACACAGCACTGTGATGGACATGTGTAAATTATATTAAAGAATGTGATAGAGGATCGTATGGTATTAGATGCAATGAAACATGTGGACACTGTCGTGATGTAAGCCAATGTTCCCTTATCAATGGGGCATGCTTAACTGAATGTGAAGCTGGTTTTAAAGGGGACGTATGTAAAACTGGTAAGAAAAAAAAAAACCAGGTACAAGCAGAGGAACAAAATTCTTCAATTTTTTTCTGATCACCTGGTTACTTTTTAAAATTCTTTCATGTAATAAAGGCATAACAACATGTAACTTTTGCAATGATATACAGCGAAGTGCATTAATTTTAAGGTAGCATTATATATCATTCTCAAAATATTAAGCTGGAGTCATTTCATATCATTTCATTTAAAAGATTGTGACAGTGGTTCATTCGGCGTTGACTGCAACGAAATCTGTGGAAACTGTCTCAATGAAAGTCAATGTTCTCATATCAATGGAACATGCTTCACTGGATGCAATGCTGGGTACGAGGGGGACCTGTGTAAAACACGTGAGTAGAAAGTTATCAGGACAACTAAGTAGATATACAGCAGGTTAATAGGAAAGTGTTGATAACTTTAAAAAAAACGGAGATGTATCTGTAAATACATGAACTTCATTTGTCATAAGTGTTATAAAATATCCAGTAATCTTCTTTAAAACGAAAATAAGCAGAAAAGTAAACTTTGATTCATATAAATAGGAATGATGATATTACGAAATTACAAAATAATCATTTATATTTGAATTTGAGGAATTATTTTTGTCCGATCAAGTTATAATGTTTCTAAATCAAACCAAGTGCCATTGTAAACGGATTTTTATAATTTGTTTTATTGAAACCTTTGATTTATTTTTACTCAAAAAAAGAACATAAAACAAAAGGAAACAAGCTGATGTCAATTTAATGTCAGAATTATAGTTGAAACGCATAAAAGTGACTTGCAATTTAACGAGAAAAAATGACGTTTACTAACGTTAATGTTTAGGTTATTTATGACTGTAAGACAATACTGATGCAAGTCAATGCAATTCTTGTTACTGCATTAACCTGTGCTAAAACGCAACAACTGTTTGACTTTTGTTGCATCTATAATCATTTTAGAGGATTTTATGGATATGAATGCAATGAAACATGCGGGCACTGTAGAAACAAAAGATATTGCTTTCCGATTAATGGTACTTGCTTAACTGGATGTGATGTTGGCTATAAAGGAGCCTAATGTAAAACACGCGAGTAGGCATTTTTGCGGCATAAAATTCAATAAAATGACTTTTTTTGAAACATTTTTAAATCTTATTATCAGTATAAAAAATAATTGCAAAATTAAAGCAGAAATGCTCAATATATTTGTGTCTGTCGACATATATTTTATGTATGGGAATGCATATTTTAATTTCTAATAACGATTTGAAACAAAGGTGCATACTAGACACACTGAGTAGAATAAAAAGTGATTACATAATAATAAATTCCACGATTAAAGAAAAGAAAATAGTGCATGTATAATAGGTCTTTGTTTACTTTGGAAGGAGAAAGTTGGATATCAGAAATATTTTTAAAAAACGCAAAATTATATGTTATATTTACTTTTTTTCCAGGAGAATCTATATATCTAAACATAATTTAACTACAAAATTAGTAAAACTGGGTTTTTTTCTGATTGTGTCAAAGAATTTATGACTTATCTTTTGATCCAAGTGCCACATTATAAAGTTCGGGTGTATTTAATATGTATTCAATGTATTTGAAATCATGTTTTTCCCCGCTAGTTTGAACGCATCAAGCTTTGAAAATAATAGGTCAATCCAAGCTACCACTCAAAGATGGTATGTATCATAATAGTATTTTATACAACAAATCTAATAAAATGACAGCGAATTTCTATGCGCGTTAAAGATGCCTTACAATCAATGAACAGAGCATAAACCGTGAAAAAGAAGACTTGAGAAAAAAACTGAAATAACAAGGCAAGGTAAGTTTTGATCAAAATATTGCAATTTGTAATGATGCTTTTTTGTAATCTGTAAGAACAAATAATCAGTTAAAAAATGTTATGCAAATTTGTTACAGCAGTCTTTCCTGTTGTTGCCAGTCTCGATAAAAGGTGTATGCTACCAACTTCTTACACAGTTTTACAATCAAAGACATTTCTATATAAATTGTAAAATTTTAATCAATATGTTTATGTTTCAGGATTTCACGAATTCATCTATTTCACTGTTATATCAATTATACGTTCACTTAAATGTTGATTTAAAAGTATAATTCAGATACTCTTATCTTGTTGTTTGTTTTGAATTATTAAAATGCATAATTAAAGTATTTTTAATAGTTTACACATAAATGTTAATTTAATTACAGACACATACGGACTTTAAAAGACATGAAATGAGTATAATGCACAATATGTTCTATAAGTCGTTGGATCGGCGCTAATGTTATTTAAACAATTTAATGCAAGCTTTCAATATTATCTATTTTCTGTCAAGTTATCAGAGCATGGTGCCGGGTTTGTTTTCCAGCACACTGTGTATATGTTGGAAATTCTGAAAACGTAAGTCACATCTTAAATAGTTTAAATTCTTAGCCTAAAATGTCCTTTGAAATCGACAGATGCTTCTAATAATTATTATAATTCACCCTCTCACACGTGTATTACCTAAAAATGGAGTATTGTATAATATTTCTTTGTTTTTTGATTTGCAGATAAAACATTCTTTTATTGGTGGTTTACGATAAACAACGAACAGTTCTACATGAACTACAATTTAACTTGTTTTACAATTTAATAGCGATGGAGGATGTAAGGCAAGATAGAATTAATATGTCTATTTCAAACAATATTGCTCTACCACTTTAGAAATACTTAGCATATTTTGATTTTTAGTGTAAAATACAAAATAGTACGCTGTTTTATTATGAATTATTATTCACTGACTAATTTCATTCCAAATAATACCGATGAAATTATCAATTGATTCTATGGCTAAAACTTGTCTTGAAGGATAATTATATATTTCATACTTTCAGAATACCATTGGAAGTAGTTTGGCTCATAGAAAATGTACATTAATAATGCTGTACGAAAAAAGGGTAAAAAAGAGATATATCAGCAATACATGGTCACAATGGGATTCGTTAATTAACTTCCTCATACTTGATTTGCTACAAGAGAGTAAACACTTAATATGATATCATGAAACTTATATAAACAGACAAAGGTCAATAACGCCAGGATTGAAAATAAACATTTTTATATGAATTTCTTCACTGAATACTATTGATCGACAACTTCTATGAAAATGCACATTGAACATAAATGATTTTGTGACATTTTAAGTTTGCCTAAAAATTAATTCGTCATCCTTTTACAACATCATTCTATGTTTAGTTATATTGATTCTGTTTGCTTATAATGTGTTTTGCTTTTAACGCTTTGAGCTATTTTAGGTCACCTGAGTCACTCTGGTGACCTATTGCAATTGTTCTTCGTCCGTCGTCGTGCGTCGTGCGTTAACAATTTTACATTTTTAACTTCTTCTTGAAAACTACCAGGCCAATCGTTACCATTTTTTGTGTGAAGCATCTCTATGGTAAGAAGAATCTCAACTGTGAGATTCATGGCCTTACCACCCCTGGGGTGCCACGGGCGGGGCCAAATATGCAAAAAAGCCAAACTTTAATAAATATTCTTCTCTCCTTCCACATTTGTGAGGGAAAAACTAAATGCATGGTTATGATGTCCATAAAGCCTTTTACCAAAAATGTGAAATTCATGGCCTCTGGTTCAGGTGTTCAAGCTCTAGGATGGGGCCAACATGGCCATATAGTTAAAATGTATTAAATCTTACATACATACTCACATATATATTTGTTAAAAACTAAATGCATGATTATGATGTCCATGAAGCCCTCGAACAAAATTGTGAAATTCATGACCCCTGGGTCATGTGTTCAGGCTCTATGGTGGGGCCAATATGGCCATATAGTAAACATGTATTAAATCTTAGAAAATCTTCTCTACTTCCATATATATTTGTTAAATACTAAATGCTGGTTATAGTCTCCATGAAGCCCTCTACCAACATTTTAAAATTATTGACCCCTCTATAAGGGGTTCAGGCTGTAGGATGGTGCCAATATGGCCATATGGTAAACATGTTTTAAATTTTAAGAAATGTTCTTTTCTACTCCCACACATGTGGGCAAACACTGAATAAATGGTTAAGATGTCCACTAACTCCTCTACCTAAATTGTGCAATTCATGGCCTCTGGGTCAGGGGTTCAGGACATGGGGTGGGGGGGGGGGGGGCAATATGGCAATATAGTGTAAATGTATATAATGTTTAAAAAATTTATTCTCTATTTCTCACACATCTGTATTAAAATCTAACTTATAATATTATGTTAACCAGGAAGTCCTCTACTGAAATTTTAATTTTAATTTCCCCTGGAATATTGGTCTAGGGCATGGCCAAAATGGAAGTATAGGTGTTAATGCATATAATATTAAAAAATTATCTTCTTTACTCCCACACACCTAAAAGGAAAACTGAAGTCATGATTTTGTAGACCAGATCTTTTTAAAAGCTTTTTGTAAAAATTGTAGGTTTCATAGTTGTTTTAGAAAGATTTCAGGCAGGGAGTTGGTCGTCATTACAAATTTACAATTTTTCTACTCCAGAATGAAACCTAATTAATTAAATGCATATGTGAGACTCTTCGAAAAGTTTGTGTATGGGTTATCTGCTACTCAGATGACCGTTAAGGACAATTGGCCTCTTGTTTCTTTAAAAAGATTATACTATTTTTACTGTTGCTCTAAAATTGGCGATACATGATTTCAATGTTTATTAATTCATCAAATTGAGGTAATCAAGAAACTTTACACTGGTTACCCATCCATACATCCTTAATTATTTGTTTACTGTATGTAAGCTATTTATATACTTTTGTAACATATAAAGTAGGTAAAATAGTATGACGATTTCTGCTTCGATTGCTGAAAAAAAAAGTTGATAGATTAATCATGAATGCATTTAAAGTATAACAATGAACATGCCGATTGTGTTTTTGTTTTATGTGTTTCATTGCTGTTATTAATGAGTGCCGCCTTTTTAATTATTAGTCAACATTTAAACGGATAAATAATTCAGTAAAAATATGTTATATGGAAATTACAAGTGATCTCCTCTTTTGTGACTTTCGTGACATGTTGAGATACGTGCATTCCACGTTGCTATTTTTGTTAAGTACGTTTCCTAAGATGAACTTTTGTATCCACAAATACAGATTTCAGGTAAAGCAAATAAAAGTACCTTGTTACGTATATCGTAATGGAGCTGTAAGCTACCAGAGCGTTAAGCATACTACTGCTTTCCTTATTTTTTTTTTCTTCATGGTGATTTTTTTCAGAAAGATAAAAGAATATTATCAAAAAATATCTCGTTATTTCATACGTGTAATGTGTATTACCCGCGTGAATAACATGTGTTTTATCAAACAGTGGTGCTTTATCAATTTCTTCTAGCAAGCACTATTTTAGACACAGCCTCTCGCTTCAATGCTTCCGTGACCTTGGTTTTGGAAAGAAAAAAAAGATTTTCCTGTAAATTCCACATCACTATTTCTACTACCCACAAATTTTATATTTGCTTCATCCAACACGATGTAATGGTTATAATTGCTCGGTAAGCCCAGCGTATGTATTAACTATTTCAACTCTTTGGATAAAGCAAATATAAAATCAGATATAAATATTCTCTATATATCTCTATATTTTATATGTATTTATATTATATTTATATTTCATATTTTGTATTGGGCGCACGGCGGGTGTGGCCGGTCAGCAGAAAATCTTTACTCATCTTAGGCACCTGATCCTACTTCTATCAATTTTCAGGTCCGTGTTGCACTGCTTTGAATTTGTATTTTGTTTCATTGATTTTTGAGATGGTCCACTGTTTGCTATTGCCATTTGTTCATCCACCCATCAAACCAAACATACTCCCATTCATTCCTTAATTCACCCCTCATTCAAACCCTCATTCTTTTTTTGAATTTATCTTTAATAAATAATAATTAATATAGTGTTAATCTTTACAATTTCATGTGCAACGAGTGCATACAAATTGAATACCTTATGTGTTTCATTTGCATGTGACTCAAAAGTTGAACACTGTTTGTTATCAACACTTGTCACTGCTAAAAAATAAATAAAAAAAATCATAAAAACGAGATACGAAGTCTTAGAAATTGATATCGATATTTTTTCGTAATTTTGTTCACAGTCTACTAGTTTTATGATATTTCAGGTGTATTAGTTTTTGACGTTTAATGTTTTCGGATTCGCAAACAAAATTTGGACAAATCATACTAGGTGTCATTGTTGCAAACATAGGTGAGAATATTTAAGGTACAACATTGAAGATTATTTTAATTTGATGATGAGTTTTTCTGATTAAGTTTACTTTAAATACTTACATGTATTTGTATTATCTATTTTATATTATAGAAAGCGTATTTGAAATGACAAATCCTTATATTTATGACATGAAAAACTTTTGGAAAACCAATGGACACCATACATATTTCGTTGAAAACTTTCGAAAATGTTAATTGTATATACTTGCAAAGTCAGCCTCGTTTGACTTTTTGTTTGACTTTTTCTGTAAACAATACAAGTTGTGTTTTTCCTATGCATAAAGAAAGTTATGTAATCTTGAGTTAAGAACACTTCATCTCTTAATACAAACACAGTTTCTATCTTAAAAGGGTTCTTACACATTTAAGCAATAAAAAACCTGGCCTTACTTGGTATAAACGTACGATAAAACAGAACCCATGATTATCGATAAAAGTTCTCCACAGCAATGTTGTCAGGAAATTTAATCAGCAAACATCTCTCAATCTCTCTCTCTCTCCCTCCCTCTCTCTCTCTCTCTCTCTCTCTCTCTCTCTCTCTCTCTCTCTCTCTCTCTCTCTCTCTCTCTCTCTCTCTCTCTCTCTCTCTCTAACATATTCAAACGTGAAACTCAAAAATCAATTTATTGAAGCTCTTCTACACTTTTACAAAAAGTAGTTATATATGAGATTTTTGCCAAACTGCATGAATGTTGGGGAAAAAGGTACCTATTTTATTGTTGTCGTAAAATTGAAAACGATCTGATTTTATTTAAAAAATGTTCACCGAGTAAAATATGATGAAAAAAGCAGAAGTAAAGCTAACTAAATATTATATATTTTACTAAGATCAAGAAAATATATAAAGAGTAAACAACATTTTTTTCTTTAATTTTTAATACGGAAAACCTACCGATGTTAACATGTAACAACTACATATTTATGTCGTAAGATGCATTACTCTTCTTTAAAAGTATGACATTTGAATATTTTTTTTTAATTGGAATAAGACATGCTCTAGGTACACGACATAATTTGTCTTTATAATGTAAGATAGTATGCGTTGTTCTTAAAATTTTAAGGAAACGTGTATAACTGATATATGGAGTAAGTGATGAATACTGTTGTTTTTTTCCCACAGCATTTGTATTGGTGGTGTGTTTGCACTTCTGTTATGGTAAGTTCATTGCAACAGCTTTAAAAGAAATATTGAAGTTGCATAAATCAAATAAAAAAGTAATTTAAATGCATTTGATAAATTGTAAGAGTGATACTCGGATATAATTGTTAAACAAAAAAAGGTGCAGAAATTTCAACTCTAACAACAAACGACTAATTGTGACCACATCTACACTGAGCTGTGGATTGTAATTACACGGATGTTCTAAATATGTTGTGTTTTAGTTGTATCGATAAACACAGGGCTATGCTATTGTACTTTATACAAATTAATGTCAGCTTATTTATTCCTTAAATGTAAAAAAGATATAATGCATATCTATATTAAGGGTATAGTGATTTTGATAACATCACTTGCTTTGTGCATGCGAAAAGACGTCTTGTATTGTTGTCAGGGAGTTATTAAAAAAGCATCGTAGTATTTTTGCCATCAGTTTCTATCGTCCTATAATTTATATTCGAGACTGATGTAATGCTATGCGTAGATGTCTCGGGAGTGGGGGTGTTTCAGATGATAAGGACAATTACATATTAATTAAAGAGTTATTGCAAATAGGCTTCGATCCCTTCCTTGCAGAAGAACACACATTTTACATGCATTACCCCAGTGGAAGTTTTCTGATCCGAACATGCATGCATGTATGTTAAAGCGATATTATTTAAAATGATCCAGCTTGCGTGTCGACGTTTAGACCGCGCTGGTAACATAAGAACAAATAGATATCAGTTTAAAAATGTACAGATATACAACTCTATAACAGTGGATTGTAAACCACTCATATCCAAGTGAACTTGAAATAAAAGATACCACAAGTAATGCGTCATCTGTTTCATAGTTGGATATCTTAATGGAATAGGACATTTATGATGGCCTAACAGCAAAACTTTATGATATACGTAATGACTTCATTTTTCTATAGTCAATTTTTCCTAATATAGGTCGTAATGTACTTTCGTCCTCTGCATATGAAGTTTTTGTCTCTCAATCCAATACACAATAACATATTCTACCTTTATTTTGAAGTTGCATGCAGTTTCTAAGGCGAGGCAAGCTACTCACAAGCCAGTTGAGTTAACAGGACTATTAACAGTATCAATTAAAGACATTTTGTTCCTTTTATGGTCGTTATAACGGCCTTTACAGGAAAAAAAACAGTATTTTCAGGGGGAAAATCTATGTACAATCGTCCTCTGGGTTTCATGCTGATTTGTGTTTTTCGTACTTATTGTTAGACCATAATTACTCACCTTATTGTCTCCATTTTCTTTCCAAACGACGTTAAAGAGGTGTTACCGGTAAGCAGAGGATGCTAAGTCATGGCACTTGATGCTACTTCTATTGATTTTGAACATTGTACGTTATCAGTAAATTCCTGTACATCTGAGAATCACAGATTTAAAAACCTATTGGCACAACAAAAATGCCCTTCGTGCCTTTGTTGTTAATAAAAAAAAAACCTGCGGTTAAGTAAAATGTCCCTTGATACCTTTGATGATAATAAAATGTTTCAGAACTTCTTTAATTAACGTACTAAATAAGAATTATCATGTACACTTTATATTATATACCCAATGGGTAGGCAGAGCAATGAACATTTCTAAATAACCATGGTCTTAATTATTTATATTTTGCAGCTCCCTCAACACTGGTAAAACGTTTTTACTACTATGAATTTGATCAATACATGTACCTGACAAAATTCACTGAGAAACCTAACATTATGATCACATGCCTGGCCAAGTTAATATTAAAGTATACAAGGTTAACATACCTATCAATTTCTAACAAAAGTATTTTTAATCTTAGGGGAGTTGTCCTGTCTAACATGTTCTGAGGTGGTGTCGCCTAGACATTGTAAAGCCATCCGCCGATGTAGTGAAGGACAGGTTAAAACATTCAATTTACTTGGATTTTTTTTCAGATGTCAGATAAAAAAGAATAGAAGTGTTTATTTTTTGTTTTTGTTTTTGTTTTGTTTTGTTTTTTTTTTTTTTTTTTTTGTTTTTTTTTGGGGGGGGGGGGTGTTATTCCCTGCAACTTATGTCATATTTTTGTTACCATCTTAAAAGAAAAAATTAGTTTTTTTATAATTTAAAACGAAAGTCTGCGCAATGTATCTTTATGTTATAAAAGGAATTCCTCGCAAACAAATATAAAATAAAATTTGATAAAAACCTTTCGTTACATTATCTTTTTCATGAAAACATTTTCCCCCAAAATATCATGCTTATACTCTGCAAAGAAATTTCTAATAAAAACGTCATATTATATGTTTGTAATGTTAATACCGATTAATTGCATTGTCATTATAATTAATTTTCACAGGTATGCTTTACTAAAGAATACACAAGCATAACAGGTGAAACGTTATACAACGTTGGATGCCAAAGTTCATTGGTAACCACAATCAATATTAATTGGATCATGTTTTAAGTTTTTATAGTATTTTTCAATATCAGGCTATTCTTTAGATTAAAAGGTTAGTTATAAATTATGATCTGAGAACAGTTATGATTAAAAAGAAATACTATCTAAAAACACCTAAATGTATGATTGATAAAAAAAAAATGTTTAATATCAGTTGCTTGTTTTTTTTAAACAAAATGATATACAGTACCGATCATGCCCAATCTAACAGAAAGTAAACTCAAACTAAACCTTGGGTTTACTTTCTGGGTTTACTCAGGGTTTATTATAGTGGATCCAGAGTAAACCAAGAATGGACACAGAGAGTAAACCCCGATCAGAAGTAAACTCCTGAAAGCAGACGCTAAGTGTTAATTCGTTATATACAAGGGGCAGGAATTACAGGCAGTATTATGGTAAGATAAAATGCAGGTCTGCTTCACAATTCAGTGCTTACAGTTGACCCCAAAAGCAATTCTCGAGCAAACCAAAAGTAAACCCCCAGTAAATTCTAAGTAAACCCCGAGTGAACCCAAGTTTTCAAAAAAATAAACCCAGAGTAAACCCAAAGTAAACCAAGAAAATAAACCCGAGGTTTAATTGGAGTTTAAGTTAGGTTAGGTATGATCGGTACTGTACATAACTAATATTGTTATGGCTCTTAATAAGAATATCAATTCAAATGATCCATTGTCAAACTATAAATTATTTTCCCAAAAAGTTTATACTTCAAGTTATGAATTATTAATCGATTTTTGATTTGCATTTAATCTACTTATATTTTTTCTACCAACGCCTGCACACAGCGATGCCAATCAAACGTAAGGAATCCATTTTAGAAAGATTTATAGGATCACAGAAATACGTGTATAGTCCTGATACCAGAGTATGCTCTGAATGTTGTTCTTCAGATGGGTGTAACAGGAACGGCTGTGGGACATTAGGTGAGGTGCTCCTCTGAATTAAAGGAATGTATATTTTCAAATATATTTTATGTTAACCAGAGGCATGCAACCACATAACTCACATACGCAAAATATCATGCTTCTAACTCTATAAAGTGTATCTAATTGAAAATATTGAGACAGTTTAGTAAAGTTTCACATACATTTTCTTTTCAAAGACTTTTAAAAAAATGACGTCAAATATGTATCCATATTATCCACATTTTTTGGCAAATACAATTTTGATTTGTGTATTCCTATAAAAATAGAAACCCTTTCCATTTTGAACCTATCATCTTCCTTACAACATAGCCTATATTGGGGGGAACATACAAAATTCAATTACACTCAATTTCAAATTGTGTCTTGTTGAAAAGAAAATGGTTCTTGAATTTATACACATGCATTGTCTCTATCTAAGACTGGTTTAAGACAAGTAAGATTCTTATTGACCCCGTTCTCAAAAAAGATGACGAAAATATCAGAGGCCGCAAACGGTCTTAACAGATAAAGTCAATTATTTTCGCAGTTGGTGGCAGGAAGAACAATGGATCGTGAACCGTTGCCAAAATAATCACATGTAAAAAAAAAAAGTACTTGTACAAAACTTGCACGAACTAAAGCAATCGTTTCACAACCCAAACGCAATAGATTTTGCGATATATTTCAGTCTATATGAGACTATTGTATTATGATCGCGAGTGTTGTAGGATAATGCGACATGATCGCGCGCTTGATACAGTGATCAGACGATTGAACGTGTGCCATTGCGATTGGACCTGCGGTCATGCGTTCAATAGTACGAATGCTCGTGCGAGCATTATTTTCGTGTGTTAAGAAACCGGGTATTTACACACTAGTTGTAAAACATGGCGAATTGAAGCTTATATGAACCATGCAATGATAGTGCATGTAAATGTTGCAATATTACATGAGAAACGTTGAGTAGCAGTCTAATGGTCGCAAACAACAATGTACAAAACGTTGTAAAACGTTCGTATTGATGTTCTTATCCTGTTCTGTGATAATTTGGATTGCGTCTGAAAAATTTGCATGTTCACTATATTGAGGAGACATGAAAACGCATGCAACGAATGCGAGAGTTCGTGCAACGTATGCAAGAGCTCGTGCAAAGCTTTATAAAAATCCGCTCGCAAAATGTTCTACATTGCACGTGATCAAATTGTGCATGGCTTTAATGAATAAATAAAATAAGAGCTAAAACGCAGATTACAATACATTAGACACATTATACCAGATGTGTTTGTACATGTACATTTTTTTTGGACACATGTGTTTTGACATAAATGTTTCTACTACAATTATTTACTTGTTGAATTTTGTACCATGGTGACTCTCTAACCACTATTCTTTTCAAATTATACGATTTTCTAATAAAAAAGAAACATACCTTGCATTTATAATTACTTGACATATTCTTTATAGATTATCCGGAAATAAGAGGACCTACTTGCTTTGACTGCCAACAAACGCGAAATTCTAAGTTATGTAGATCAATAGCCGTATGTAAACAGTGGGAGGTAAACATATTATATTATTTGTTTGAATCTTAGAAAATAGGATGTAAGTAATGCATATCCAGAGGTATTAAGTGTGATTTTATTTTCAACATCTGCCTACGTGTTAATCCTTAGAAAAAAAGTAACATAAAATCTTGAATTCTAAATTATCAACTGTACATCGAGCTATATGTTCAAATTTGAACAAGTTACAATGTCAATAAGACTAAGAAACTGGGCTGATCGAATTAACGAATCATTGTAAATAACAATATTCAGTTGATTACATGTAACATGTATAAGTTATCTGTCAGTATATATATATATATATATATATATATATATATATATATATATATATATATATATATATATATATATATATATATATATATATATATATATATGCCCAACATATTTTTCTAATATTTATGCAAGATTTTTTAATGTAAAACTTTGAATGTTTCAAAATACATAAATTTTGCAAGGGGATTGGGAATTCATATACAACTTACATGATTAAGGCACATACGATTGCAACTATATTATACATTTCCCGTCGATTTGTTATGAAAATGTCTAAAATACATCAATGCTACAAATGCAACTATTGCATGTATGACATAGTTAAACATTAATTAGGAAACTGCTGAAACATTGGTTATTGTTGCAATGTTTAAGGATCTTCCCAAGGAATGTCGTAACAACAGTTTTTGAACACGAAAAGTATTAGTAAATTCTAGAAATAATACTTACTTAACCTAGTGCATCTGTATTATTTTTTTAAGCCACGGGAAGAAGTGTGTACTAAGATTTTACCAAGTATGTTCCCTTTTTTTCAATAAATGTAGACGAGCCAACGCCCGATAATAGGGACAGCCAATAAGCATTGAGATATCTTGATAAAAATGATTTTATATTGTCTTTTCACATTGACAAGGTATGTCAAACGTACATGAATACATAGATTGGGGACAAGATCTTCACACTGGCTTGTGCTCCCGAGTTTGTAAGTTCAACTTTACATCAAATTGGAAATAGAAAAAAATATTTATTATTTTTTAAATGTTTTTTTAACAAATATGACATCATAGGAACACATCCACAATAATTTACTGATACAATTGCGTTTCGATAATTTATATTTTATCATTAGGTATGTTCCACGGAATATTCAAAGTCCAATACGTGCAACCAATGTTGTAAAACAGATTTCTGCAACAAAAATTGTGAGTTTTCAATTTTTTGTTATCAATAAAGATCCATCCGTTCTAATTCTGAAAATGAAATATTTTGGCTGCATTTGTATTTTGTTAAAGCTAACAAGAGGCTATATCCATGCATTTTTCCTCTTCTCTTCGATTACAGCCATATTAGAGTTTCGATCAGAACCACTTGCCCCCATATAAGGCCAAACACACTATTACATGTAATTACAATTTATTGTATTTAATGTGCACTTGAAGAAAAAACTATCTAAACATGACTTGCCGATATTCTTTCAAAAAATTTATGCCATGCTAAATCATGATTTTCATTCCTTTTGTTTTCAAACTTGTTACTACAAATTATACTTTTTTAAGTCCATATAACCTAAATGCGTCAATCGGAAAGAAACCGATCAAGACTTTTCGACTATAAAAATAAATGTAATAACTGTTCAGAAGCAATTGAAATTACATTTGCATGTAGTATGGAATCAACAAATATCAATATGGTGTATTGTCTTCAATCAAATATTTTACTTTTACCAAATTAAAACTATTATTTTTTTTTTCAAATAACGTTTAAAAATACAGAATAGCTTTTTCACATACCAACCCCCCCCCCCCCCAAAAAAAAATGAAAGAAAAAGAATAAAAAATGAACTTAATATTGATACATTTGTAGTATGCAACTATTCCAAACGTCCATATGGTTTTTAAGTTGTATTGGAATCGACCCATGGCCCTGGGATTCTTGATTTAAAAACTGTTGTCACCAATGTTGGAGATGGTTATAATCCAGAAACAGGTTTTTTCACAACACGTACAGACGGAACATTTGTTTTTACCTGGAATATTGAATCTTTTAACGAATCTGTTCTCGTTGCATTAGAGGTGAATGGTGAAGAGAAATCATCAACACTTCCAAAACAAATGTATTTATCAAGCTACAGTGGAAGTTCGTCTGCCATCCTCAACCTTAAAGAAAATGATAATGTGTATTTGAAGTTATTCAATGGAACACTACAGAAAACATTTACAATGTTTAATGGCTGGAAGCAAAATACAGGTTAAAATGTATATTCATCTTAATAAAAAGTTTACTTTTACTTCATTTAAGGAATTTAACCCAAAAACAAATCAATGACAAAAAAAACAACAACAACAAACAAAACACAAAACAAAACCAAACAAACAAACAAACCACAAACGGTTGTTTTTGTGATTGCTTGTTTCCTTTTTTATTTGTATTTATGGAATACTATATTTTCAGAATACTTACCTGCATTTTACGCCATTTGTCCAACTTCAAACTGTTCAGACGATTTACACATTGTTACAAATAATGGAGTTTATGACGAAATTTCTAACACTGTTTCATTCAAAGACGATTTCTACCTTCCTTGTGAAACCCGAGACGATCATCTGCAATCATCTGTTCCAATATGGTTAAACAGTACCCAAGTCAATGCATCTGATATAGGACAATTCAATGCATTTGGTTTAGTGAAGTTCTCCCAACATGGTACGTACTAAAATGTAATCTGTCTAATATGTGTTCTTGGTATAACTGGAACTTCTTACAGTTATAGGATGGGTGTCTTTTTTGATCAATTTTCTTTAGTAAGTTTAACATAACATAGATATAATATATCCAACAGACAACCCATGCAATGACATCAGAAAAGAAAATAATTTGACTAAGACGTTCTCAGAAGAAAAGCTTGGAACGACTAGTTCTTGTGTGGATAACACAATTCATCTAGATCTCGATAGCAGCGATGATCAAATATACACCGTTGACAAAAGCGGCATGTTTGCTTTTACTTTCTACATATTATCCTATACGGCTGACGCACTTTTTTCACTTAATGTTAAAAATGTTGAAATCCTTCAAATCGCAACAAGAGGAAATGTACACGTTTGGAATTACAGATCTAATACAGTGTATGCAATTCTGAAGTTGAATGCAGAAGACAAACTGGTTTTCAAAAAAATAGAAGGCAGTTTTCAAGATGTTCGGTTGGCTAGCTGGATAATTGCAGAAAACCCTTGATCGTGTTTTGTGTGAAATATGCTCTTATCAAATATATTAATGCAGAACAAATAAATGGTTCTTATGATTTCGAAACTAAGATTTCAAAGATGCTGGATAAAAACGTAAAATAAAATGATGTACCGGTATTTGCTATTTTTTATAGATGACAAAAATGATAAATGTTGATTTATTCAATCTGGTATAATGGGAACAATTAGTATCATGGTCAATTACTTGTCAAATTTCCTAATTCAATTCAATTTGTATTTCTTAAAGTGTAACTAAAATTACATGCTGATATGCTGATACAATTACGAACTGCTTATACCTAATTTATGCCCGCAATAGTTTCGTTCTAGGCAACAGCAGATTTTGAAGTTCATAATCACATTACTATGTTAAGGAATACCATCCTTACCACGCTTCTCTTTCCGGGGTCAATGATGGAGTTTATATTAACTAAACACCCCTAGTCTTGTTTTTGCCTGGTCATTTATGTAATTTAAATAAGGACAGAGTGAGGATTTTTTCTCGTTCATTTTTAGCTTCATTTTTCATGAGGATATTCTAAAAAAGAGTGTGATATTTCTTTGAAACAAAGAGAACCAGCCTTGACATACTACATGCATCTGGAATAAAACAAAGAATCTTGGAGAAATTGTTTTTCCAGTAATAGAAATAAGCAACCTTTTTTTGTTTTTCGCCGTACATTTTTAAATGGGTCATTCAGTATATTACCGAACTGTTGTCATCAGTTTACTGTACTGTGGCATTCAAACTTTTACGTTTGATTGTATCGTTTAAAAGACTATTTCTTGGCACAGATTATTCTCTACGTGCATTTTATTTATATATCTTTCGAGTACTGATAAGCAGGTTTTTAGTTAAAGATTAAAACAGATATACAGCAAAACTCGGTTATAACTCGTCACTGGGACCTAAGAAATTACTTCGTTATATCCGTAAATCGTTATAACCGTATAAGAAATTCATAAAATTTACATAGCTTAGGATCAAAGATGACTTTGCTATATCCGTGAATTCGCAATATCCGTGCTCGTACTAAACGAGTTTTACTGTACACGTAACAAGCACCTCAAGTTCTCACAGCAATTATATTCTCAGATAAGAACTTTTGATGCGTATTAAAATTATCTTTGCCAGTCACTTTGGTCTGAACAGAATATAAAAGTGTAGAAACTCCGTTAGTTAAAATAGATATAAACATATTCAGGGATAACACTTCATAGGGGTTAAAACAAAAATAGATATACCCCTCTCATGTTTTTTCTCGTTAAATGATTCGCCTCGGTGGTAGCACCATCTGGTGTTGGTTATAAACAGTAAAGGGGAAACCGCCGAGAATCTAAGGTATCGGATATAAAACTCGTTGGTGGAAAAAAATCGAATACCACTTTAATAAATATATTCAATCCGTGATGTTTAAATACCATTATCTTAGCACTATTTGAGTTTTATTTTAAACATTTATGAAAACCACAACAGTGTTTGCTATATTTGTTAATTTCATAAATGTATATGCATGTAAAGAAATTCGACACAGTTACATAAAGAAATATGATCTGTGTAGCGACTAAAATGTATATTTTTTTGGAATAAAAAATCCTTTACTTCAGAATTTGAGATAAACACCTCGTTACTAGACAAAAGAAGAGAAACCATACTCTCGGCTTCAGGACAGGACCGACTATCCATCCATTCGACAACACCAAGTATCTAGACCCATGAGGCTTTGCTCATTTTTTTTTAAAATTATCATCTAATGACATATTTATAATCTAATGTGTACATTCATTGCACAAAACTACTTACAACAAACATTTGGGGGGGGGGATCACATCCCCTCTAAATAAAATACAACAAGGTTGCTAGCCGAAGGGTACTGTCGATGATTATTTGTTGAAATGTTCTATCAAACTACAACTACCGGTAAAAACGATAACCCGATTATTTCCTTCTCTGAATAAATGTACATTTAAGATTATAAATGAAATTAACTGCATGATAGTTTAATTTTTAAGTCCCGGGGGGTCTAGATAGTTGGGTTTGGGAATGAAGGGGGGTTGAAGGATGGAAGAGGGGGGGGGGGGGTACGGTCCTGTTCTCAAGCACCTATGCTCATTTGTTGATCCAGGGTATCCGGACTGCACTTTTTAAATAGTCAGTGAGTCATAATATGTACAATACAAAATAGTTCTGATCTGGTTTCTTCAATTTTCTTTAGATATGCAACACTTCAACGCTGATATAAATGTTTTGTTTGTGTTTGGTCACTGTTTGAATTGCAAACTGTACTGCCTTATTTTTAGGCACATTGCTATGTAAATTAGATTATCGATTATCCGATTTTATTTCAATCGGGCACAATGTTTCACTCTGCCAGAATGGTAGCTGATGAACAGAGTAATAAATAATCCTGATATCAATGAGTTTGGTTTTAAAAAGAGGCAATTGGTGTCTTTTTCAATAGAAATCTATCAGAAACATTTAGTATATGAGAATGTAGAAATGATAAATAAATGAGAGAAAAATATAAAAAAAATGTTTTAATACTATGACTTCTGTTTGTTTTATGTGTTCGTTATATAATACGATTTTACGTTTTTTGTCATCATGTTCTTTTTTTCATATAATGCTAAATACCACTATAAAATAGCTTTAGTTTTTCTCGAGAGCATTGGGGAGAGGGACGCACAAGCAGCTGGATGATGTTAAAAATGTCTTGCGATAACGAGATAATACTTTCTCTGTACTATAATAATTGTTATTGTAGTACAGAAATTAATTATTATATTTATAAAATGAATATTACAATGCCAAACATATGTGCCCTGAACCACAATCCACGGGTGAAATCGCACCCTGGATAAGTATTCATTGACCATGTAATAAGGTACGGGTTCAAGGCTGAGAGGAGAACATAATAATATTGTGTTATCCTGTGCGCATATGTAAAGTAGTACCTGGTATTATTATTCAAATTGGCAAGAAGTTTTCGCTTGATAAATAACAATATATCGGGAATAGGTGCAGGAGAAAATTTGAAATTATAGAAAATGTCTGTACAAGCCATGGGCCTATTTCAATTAACCTTACGATATTATTGCTCAGTCGACGATTAGCTGTGTGTAAACATGTATTTGATATCATTCTCACTAAAGACAGTATGGACAAATCTTACGATTATATCACTTAGCTACATGTATACATGTAAATATACAAACTGAACTACCCAATACCCTGGTTTATAATGTTAAGGCCAGTTGGGCTTTTTACTCAACAAGTCCAATTTCTAAATTGGTATTAATAAATACGGACAGTATGTGTTTGTAAAACACTGATACCCTGTTAGGCATCAGATACATTAAAACATCTCTGTTTATGTTATATATGTCTTTGTTGGCATTTATAATGCCAAGAGTAGTCTTACATGTACAAAAGTAGACTGGACTCAGTGTCATATTAAAGATTAAAAAAAAAACACTGTTAGGTGATGTCCAAAGAAAATGAAAATAAAAGATATAGCCGCTCAACGTTGAGCAAAATAAGCATTATTCATTGTAAAATCAAAGAGGGAAAGGAAGTTTGGTTTGTGTCAATAAAGAATAAATCTGCAATTTATAAAAGCTCTACTACCTACCGTTATAAAAGTGAATTAATTAATGAGTACTCTGCTTTATGACCAGAAACGGACTTGATGTGTCCGGTCGGCATTTGTGCAGAATCGAGGACACTGACGGTTGTCGCTCGGCATGAGTGGTTAGTGTAAATTGTAGATATCCCTGATGTTTTACTGATAGGTTGCATGAACTGTCCGAGTCCATCATGACCAACTGCAATGTTATTGAAATAAACACCATCCTTAGGACTGGTTCTTGGTTGTTGGAACAAGTGTGGACAGTTTGGGTTCAGCCTTCGGATCAGCTTGACAAGAATACGGACTGGACATCTGTCACTACCTGAAATTGAAACAAATCGGTTATCTATTGCTTGAAATTCAGTTTGTGATGCTTTTAGAAAGAAGATACACAGTTTTTTTATTACATGTATTAACAGAATGTGAAATAGTTGTAGCAGAAAGTTATATGATAACTGTCTAAAATTACTTCTTAATCAATGAATACCTTTTATCTCATACATTCTGCCATCTGAAGATCTTTCACTATCATCCTGGTGGTTTTTGGTCTTTTCATCCCTTGTTTTGTAAACAAACAGTCCACCATCTCCATTCATCACAGCAAAATCATCTCTTGTAAATTGTGCTAAATTATCCATGCCCTTCTTCCAAAATGTAGTATAATATCCAGGAAGACCTGATTTTCTAACCATATCTTTTGTTAGTTCTACGGAGCACAGTTAAGGCTGTCAATAAACTCCGTTCAGACAAAAAGTACGGGAAATGTGCATTATGACATCACAGTATATTACAAACCTCGAAAGTACTTATTAATCTATTTATTAGTAAAATTAACTTATACTAATCTTTTAATTAAAAACAACAAATGCTATTACTTACAATTTTGATGTCTATTATATCGTACACACTGAAAAATAAGCGAGATGTCGTTCTCGCTGTACTACAAAATATGACGTCATATGCTTCAAAATGACGCATTAAGTTAAATCACTGAAGGCTATCGTGCAGTTTTATAGCGAAGAAAAATAAATGTCATACAGTAACGGAAAAGTATAAATGAATATTTTGTTTAAAATTATTATTAGTAGAATGCTACCTATATAGTCTTATTTTCATTTTGTTAAAAGTATGCATCAAATAAAGAAGCCACCTCGGTTTTGTATAAAATATCGTATATCTAAAATCTGAGTACCTAAATAAATCACTTAATTGCAAGGGCATACACTAACCTGATCCCGACAAACTTTTACATGTGAATTTGAAATATGCTATGTAACTTAAAAACTTCTACGATCCTTGTAAAATCTTACAAATTAATTATTTTTTGATGAAATTAACCCTGTGACCTTCAAAATTATTCAACATATGCATTATAAATTACGATGTCTACTAACAAATATTCTTATCTTAAAAATTTCGCACCGTTTTTCAAAATCTTCGATATAACATCAAGTTATTTCATAATTCAGTTGTGAATTTTGACATGAATATGCCCTTGCAATATTGAATTTTTTAAATGACCTCAAAACCACAAATACATCTGCTTGTACCATGCGACTACCATATCACGTGACCACTATGAACATAAAATATTGTACTGTTATATATATATTCTAGAAATATATTGCACTTGAGTGACTGTTATTGATTTTAAAAAGGACATGCCAGTTTAACTAAAGTATACGTGTTTTCATCACAAAAATTTGCCCATATTTTTATTGACCGCCTTAACTGCACTGTGTAAATAATGATACTTAAATAAACTGAATTGATTTCTTTAATTTCAAATCTTTAATTTGCCTGTGGCTCAATTTACACGCAAAGAGTATTCTCTTCAAAGATATTGAAAATTACCTTGGATTACAAGATATGGGCATCTTCCAACCGTTTAGTTAAATAATCATAGATGGTCTCCAGGTGTTGATCTGTTCTGGCTGGGTAGTGTTCTATGACCCCAAGCCCCTGGGTTTTTTTTTTAGATCTTTCCCGATACATTTGAATGCTTTCGTGGATTTCTTAAACTCCTCTCCCTTTACAATCTTTATATCTTTGTGTCTCTCTGTTGTAATCCCTGTTTAACGTAAGCATTGTTGACTTTTTTTATACATATCTTCATCCTTTCTTTTTTTTACCTCAATATCGTTTATAAAACGCAAACAAATCAATGATTTATAATGAGCGCTAGGAAGCAGATCGCGTTATTACACTCCCAGAAGCATATTGACGTAAAAGGGATGCATTTAGTGGCACAATTTGTACTACATACTATAAGGCGCTACTATAATGCACTCTGCACGTAACTTGTCTCATATATTGCTGTTAATTTCAACATGCAACAAAGGATTTTAGTGCGTTGACTGCAATGAAAAATGTGGACACTGTCGTGAGGTAAACCAATGCCACCATATAAATGGTACATGTTTAATTGGATGTGCTGCTGGCTTTATGGGATATATGTGTAAAACAGGTATGTAGACATGTACATTGTTAATGAAGGACATTTTCAACATAAAATGAATGATTTGACAACAATTTTTTTTATCTTTATACCCATATTGAAAATTAATAAGTAATAACTTCAAGAATAATGCAGTTTACTGTTGTCTTTTGTTAAACTAGCTTGCTCTCGTGGGTTGTTTGGGGAAGACTGTTCTAAGAAATGCATCGACACATGTGCAGGATGCAATGATATTAATGGTTTGTGTGAATATTAATCCATACCTGGCTGAAAGGGATACTTCTGCATCGAAGGTTTTGCTCAAAATTATTATATGTCAGAGCGTGAATTGTTCAAGCTTACGTAAACTGCCTGTATTGCTGTCTTTGGATTGACACATGCATGTATTAGTACCAATCTGCATAACAGTAACGCCTAACCATTATATGTTACACAGCATTCATTATTATTGTCAAAGTTGGAAACAACTCAAAAAAACTCACTATATGTATCATGTTAAGATAGATTTGATTAAAAGCGGCTTGACGAAAAAGTATAAACTAATTTTATTTACTCCGAAGCATTTTCAGTTATTTTTTTGGAATTACTTTACTGGTATGAAGTGTAAAGACGATACCTCACTATATGTATATAGTTAAGATCGTTTTAATTAAAAGCGGCTTGACGAAAAAGTATAAATGACTATCATATACTCTGAAACATTTTCGGTAGGTTAAGAGAAATTACTTTACTGGTATTAAGTGTAAAGTGTTTTCCTATGCATAACAGTGTTCAGTTGTAAAGTTGTTCAATCATACCATTGCATCTAATCTAAAGACTGATTGTGTTTGATTGTTCAAGATATAAGATGATAAATAAATAAAAATGAGCTATAGATTCGTTTCGCTATATAATATATACTGGTTAGTGTCACTGACCGCAGTGACTTGTGGTTACCAATGGACCGTTTCATAATTAATTATAGAGTATGATAATACCTGACGATCAGTCAATAAGACCATTTCTCAATGAGCTAGTGCAAATGCGCACGCAAACATACACGTCTATGTAGTGGGTAATAGGAATGCACAGCTATAAAAAAAAAACAACAACATATCAACCAAATGAAAAACTAATGTGTAGAGGTAATGCACGCATACAAAAGGTAAACAACAATCATCAAATTGTACGCCGTTTGTAAACTTTAGCATAGCATATCATTATATAGCGCTGTCAACGATATTCTTGAGATGACTTAAGAGGTTGTTTGTGCCCATTGTTGTATTTTACAAACATCAATAAATATTATGGATTGTTATCGTTGAAGAATGTGACAAAGGGTCGTATGGACATGGATGCAATGGTACATGTGGATACTGTCATGATATTAAGCAATGCTCTAATATCAATGGAACTTGCTTAACCGGATGTGATGCTGGCTATGAAGGGGATTTATGTAAAACACGTGAGTAGTCACACACCCTTCAAAACCAGCGCCACATTAAAAACCTATCATCATGACGCAAGGTTTGGTCAAAAAAGGTTAGATCCTATCAATATATGTGTTCTTTCATCTCTAGATGTGGTAAATGGTGATACATTGTAACATATACACAAGGTTAACAGAAAGCACTATCAAAGTGTATGCTTTTGTTAACGTTAATATAGCATAGCATAGTATAGCACTGTCAACGCTATTCTTGAGATGACTTACGAGGTTATTGTATTTTACAAACACTAATGACTTTTTTTGATTTTTATCTTTTAAGAATGTGACGTACGGGCTTGAATGCAATGATACATGTGGATACTGTCATGATATTATCCAATGTTCTAATATCAATGGAACTTGCTTTACCGGATGTGATGCTGGTTATGAAGGGCATTTATGTAAAACACGTGAGTAGTCACACACCAAGGTACATTCGAAGCTAGTGCCACATTAAAAACCTATCATAATGACGCCAGCTTTTGTCATTTTTTTTACAGCGTAGTTTAAACAATATTTTATTATGTAAAAAAATATCACATAATAGGATTGGGCAGCAGGCAATCTGCCTATTTGAGCCCTCTCCTTTAACAGTCAATTTGACAAACATTGATGGTACAATGTAACAATAGAATATAGTAGAGAAAAATAAAGGAAAAAAAAATAAAAAATAAGTGGAATCAAAATGCTCGGTACCGGGTATTATTTATGTACAAAATGCAAAATAGTTGTAGAAAGCTAGCAATTCATCTGTTTGAGTGACACTGTGAATAATGCATTAAAACTTAAATCTTTTGGTAGCTTCATGTACAATCTTAAATATAGCAACATTTTCGTTATAAGGCAAACTACTGTCCCCATATAACAATAAGTCCAGAGAGATGGGGATATCTAAGTGTAAATTACTTATTGACTGTATAAAAACTTGCCTCTGTGCATCATAATGTGGACAGACAAAAAAATAATGATAAGCATTTTCAGATACATAACCACACATATCACAAATAGAATTTTCACACAAAAAATGATTGAATAGGTCAGCATTTAAATTGCTTGCATTATTTCTTATCTGACAATGTATAATATTTGCTTTTCTGTTTCCAAAGTCATAAAGTTTGTTTGGCTTTCTAAAGAATATGTTTTTTATGGCTGTTTTGAATGAAGACTCAGTTGGTAAATGATTTTTTACAGCGTATCAAGATATGTTCTCTTTCATCACTAGATGTGGTAAATGGTGATAACATAAACATGTTTAAAACAATCTTATAACAAACATAGACTTCTGTATTATGTATTAACAGTGTGTGTTCAGTATATCATTCATAGTATGCACATTCATATCATTTTATTGGAATTTTATAGCACAGCATGAATTAAAACTGAAAGTTATATCGATATTGACGACATCATGAATTTCACAAACAACCGACCTGAAATTTTTTTTTCTGTTCAATTTTTATCATACAAGACTGCGTCAAAGGATCGTATGGTATTGGATGTAACGAAACATGTGGACACTGTCGTGATTTAAATCAATGCTCGAAAGTCAATGGCTTGTGTTTGACCGGATGTGATGCTGGTTATAAAGGGGACTTTTGTAAAACACGTAAGTAGACAATCGTGAAAGTATATGTGCAACTAGCAGCTTTTATCATTTAAAAATATATATACATGTATATCTATGAAATTAAAACAATGGTGCAGGGTTGTTGTAAAAATGTTACGGCATATTGGTATTTTGTTTTTACAATATCGATATAGGGTTAAAAGAAATAGTATAAACATATTTACGATAAACGTATTGCAAAAATACAAAATAGTCGTAGCATAAGTCAGTCCTGCCAAATGGGAACTGGTTCACTGGATGCGATAAAGGTTATCAAGGAAACAGTTCAACATACGTGAGTATGCAAAAACATCGCTGAAAGTATGCATTATGTTAAGATAGATAGAGAGAGAGGTAGATAAATAGAAATAATGGATAGATGATTGTATAGATGGACGATTGACGGCCGGTAATACGGATAGATAGATACATTAACAGAATTATTCATTTTAATGCGTTAGGGATATTGACATTCCAACGAGTAGACAAGATTCTGCCGTGTCCTAGACCGTGCATCTTGGCCCCAAGGTGGAATTTTGCTATCCCATGCATGTACGAGTATGTGATAGATAATTATTTGTTTCCATTATTTGGCATGAAAAAAAACGATGTCTGACAACATATTTTATGACGTTCCAAGGTTTACTTTCGGTTTATCTATCTGCGTTCTACAAACAGTGCACGTGTAGAAGAGAGTATACGACAATATTTTCGATGAGAATATGATATATTTTACTCAAGTAAGCAAACAAATGACTCGTAGATTTGCTCATTCCATCAATTCTCATTTCCTTACAGCATTCATAAACGATGTCTGTTTACATTTCACATCAGCGTAGTAATACACAGTGAACGACAAAAAAATCTCACATTGCTGTCTCACATTGGACAAGCCGATCTCACAACGGTGATGATGCATGCGAGATAGATAGATAGATAGATAGATAGATAGATAGATAGATAGATAGATAGATAGATAGATAGATAGATAGATAGATAGATGTAGATAGATTGATAGATAGATAGATGCTAGATATATATATTATATCGTCTTAGTTTGTGTCTTTTGTTAGATTCCAATAACTTATTAACATTACATGCATTTCCAGAGTTAATCGTCTGCCTCTATAATAGTACTTACGTGTCAAAAACGTTAACAATCGTTAATCTTTAATCCGGTTTAATCATCTACCGCTAATACCTGAATCCTCTTTACTTGATCTTTTTTTAGTATGATAGATTTGCAAAATACACTGTGTACATTGTATTCAACTTAATTGTATAAATAAAGGGCCGCGAATAGTAATTGCAATGCGCAGAGTGTTTGTTTCAAACTATGGTGTAGCGGCAATCATTGCAATGATGTCAGTTTAGGGAAAGGTATGGTAAGTAAATATTTTCATCTTACCATGATTTGATTTAAGGTAGGATATTGTGAAAGCAAATGCAATATGTTTTAATAATTTAAAAGAGATATGAAGAAAGCATTCAAAAATATCTTTTTGAGTCCTATGCTATCTAAAAAAAAAAGCACCGCGAATAGTAATTGCAATGTGCAAAGTGAATTATTTGAAATAACGGTGTAGCGGCAATCGTTGTAATAATGCCAGTTTGGGGAAAGGTATGGTAAGTAGATATTTTTATCTTACCATGATTTGATTTAAAGTAAGATGTTGTGAAAGCAAATGCAATATGTTTTAATGATTTAAAAGGGATATGAACAAAGCTTTCAAAAATATCT
Organism: Magallana angulata; assembly: GCF_025612915.1. Lineage (NCBI taxonomy): Eukaryota > Metazoa > Mollusca > Bivalvia > Ostreida > Ostreidae > Magallana > Magallana angulata. The sequence goes on from NC_069112.1 coordinate 41,437,352, forward strand.
ATCTAAAAATAAAGCACCGCGAATTGTAATTGCAATGTGCAAGGTGATTTCTTTGAAGCAACAGTGTAGCGGCAATCGTTGTAATAATGCCAGTTTGGGGAAAGGTGTGGTAAGTAGATATTTTTATCTTAGCATGATTTGACTTAAAGTAATGTTTGGAAAGCAAATGCAATATTTTTTAACAATTTCAAAGTAATATGAAAAATGTATGTCAAAAATATCTTTTTTGAGCCCTGTACCATCTATGAATACAACGTTGTAGGTTACAAGTTCATAAGATAAGTAATAAAAAGTGTACTGTAAACCAAAGTGGATATGTTTTGTACGGAATGGAGAGTGAAGGTAGCTATAATATGTAATATCAGATGTGACTTTTTAATGTTTATAGATGCCTTTGTTTTACTTTGATATTATTCTGTTTTACTTCAGTGTATTAGTTATACTTACAATGACTTAATAGATATATCTTGATTTTATAAATAATAAGTTTTGAAGTTTAGTCGAAGTTAACTTTTAAACAATAATTAAATCAAATTTAGATAAAATATGCTCAGAAGTAATGACCACATAAAGGAAGCGATAAGAATATCAATGTAAGTTTTCTAGAATAATGATATCATTAACCAGAGAACACTATACATGTATAGAATAAACACTGAAAAATTGCAATGTGAATAAGAAATAAAAAGATTCTTTTGCAGCAAAGAAAATGACAACTGAGATACATAAAAAATATGAATGTACATGAAACTATATAAATACATATGAGTCTTTTAATTGTATATGTCAGTGTTTTTTGTTTTTGTTTTTGTTTTGTTTTTGTGTTTTGTCTTTTGACTAGTGTACGCATGTTATGCAGGTGTAATTAATACTACGATATATCTCTACAGAGGTCCAAAACAGATGAAAAGTCTAGAGTCACAATTCCTCAACAAAACTCAAAGGAAAAAGAGTTCATAAACTCTCAGAGCAGACAAAATCGTACTGCTGATATTTCCAGGTACCGTGTTGACAAAGCGACATTTAAGGAGACAATTAAATAACGGTGCATGTATTAAATATGACATGCGATCTCTTCTGATAATCACTGAGTCTTGATCGAGTAGTTTTATAACAATGTAAATTTTACAAATAATCATTAAACTGTGTAGTATGACCATAACAGCTACATGTTGATGTATGTTTAAAAATACTTATGTTCATCTAAAAACAGCACCAGAAACAATGAATGAATTGTGCTCAGCATTTTTAAAGCGTTATATCTACACATTATCTATACTACACCTGTATCTTTATCGAACAAAGCATTTATTTTTATTTCAATTAAAAAACAATTGAAATGTAATGATATTTAGACAATGAATTTAACATTCAACCAATTATGAAAACGTTTGCATGTATTTTTAAGAGAAAACACATTTAAAAGAATTGTTTTTATTCATTTTTTTTAAACAGAATGATGAATTTCTATACTTGTGCATGTAGTTATTTTTGATATTAAAAATCAGTGTAGTGGACTTATCGAAAAGCATACCTCTAAAAAAAAAAAGAATAATAAAAATGGGTGTTGTAATTAAATTGTGGATGAAAGGAATACATTTTTTATGATATACATGATTGTGATATACAATTCGTTAGCTTTTATTGTCTCTGTGATTGATGTTTTATTATTTCATAATAAATATTCATATCTGTTGCATTTTTAATACGTTGTAAAAGTTAAATGACAAAACGTTGTCATCGGTTAATTTTATTCGTCAGATATCCTGGCATAGCATTTCCTTAGTGCAAATCAATATATGTATTCAATGCAATAATTATATAATTATGTTTATCAGTTCATTTATTTAATGCATTATCTCTCTTTGATATGTTCTATGATAGGATTGACTGAACATTTTTTTTTGTTCATCGAAAAATGAATCTGAATCTAAAAACCATATGGCCAACTTTATGAAAGCAGAAGTCTTTCATTAAAAAGTTTGCGATGCGGTTTTTAGATCCCTTTCTTGATGAGCAAAAAATATATAAATATACTGTCGATGATTCTAATTCAGTTCTAAATATAAATCATGTATTTGTAAATAACAAGAAACAAAACAAATTTATGTTATTAAAACGCGCCGTGATTTAATTTAGGTCTTGTTGATTTAAAAAAAAAAACCCTTTCGGATAAATATTACTTTAAGAGATAACAAGGCCATGTCTTTTAAAATAAGTTGACGTTTTTCAAGATCTGGGGAAAAATAAATTAAAAAAAGAAAACAAGGACACAGTGACAATTTATGTATTACTAGAGAATATTGGGTAATGAACAATTAAAATTTAAAGATTGCCTAACAAATCGGGTGCCAAATTATATATGAACATGCAATACATGTTTTTTTTTTTAAATGAAGTTGTTAGGTATGCTCTACTTTTTTACAGTACAGGGGTTATTCGATGTACTGTGTATTGATGCAGAGCGATAAGGCTTTGCGCCATTTCATAAATGATGATATTCTTGAATATCTCTGTTCAGTACCTTTTATAGGGTACAAACTCTAGCCTTACGTGGTTATGGATTCATGCCAACTTTTTTTCTGTGCGTCATGTAACAAAATACACCAAACCTTAATTCAGACAAAAAAGTTCAAGGACAATTAAAATTGAAAAGAGGGGGTCTTCTCTTTATCAAACATACTTCTTATAATAAGAAAGTCATGGTACAGTCAAACAGATCATATAACCATATGATGCTATTAGTTTAATCAAATTTGACCACCTTGTTTTCGCATCGAGGTCAGGTCAAGGTAACAACCGTTTTCCTCAACTTAAAGGATGATACAAATAAAAGTAGTTCTTTGCAGTTATTTAGACATATGTTTAAGCTATGAAGATTATATTCTTCAATAAAATGATAGAATGTAGGATTATCAATCAGCTTATACTACTACATTGGAATAAATATTAAATATAAAAAAAATATGGCTTAAACCGCATTTACTCTTATTTTCTTAAATTTTGAAGATATTTTGATCATTTTTTTATGCTTCTAATATTGGAATATTTCTGATTTTTACATAATATCAAGACTTTATATAAAGATATGATTTGACAGAGAAGCTAATATTTTGACCATTTAATACGAGGGATTTTTTCACACAAATTAATGTTAAGAATGGGTTCTTTAAAAACCTTATAAAATGTAATTTGATCGGGAAATCATATTATATAAAAATAGTTCTGAAAACCAAGTATTATAACATTAGTTCACACTAGTAAAAAAAATCTAACACCAATGCCACCATTCAAAAAGAAAATGCTAAAACAGACGCATTAGTCTGCAGTATTTCTGAACTGCGAAACATGTAATATTTTTTCCAAAGCCAATATTCCGCAATAAATATAGTCCTTGTTAGATTCTAATCACTGATTACTTTTATTATTCCAAGTTATTCTTTCTTATTTCTTTTTATCTTGATTTAATAAACAATTAATCAAATTCACGTTTGACAATTCAAAAAACCAGAAAGACTTTTTCCTTAAAATGATGATTGATACAAATTTATATCTACAGTATAAAGGAATATATGCCCATTTTCTTCCAACCAATCTTTTTTTGTTTGTAATTTTATTTCTTATTATTGAAGATTTTTTTACGTAATTTAGCACAACCTCATGCATTTGTTTAACGAGGCCGGGTCTAATTAGTTCTGCCCTAGATTTTTTAATGAAATTTTTTACCTGAATTTCTTCTTATATAATAATTATTTTAAGATTAAAAAATAAGACATTTACCACACCGTTTGTTTAGGGGGTCATCTCAAAGTTTGTTCATCTTTAACATAGGACCCTATGGGATTTCGCTTGAAATGTATCAATTTTGCACATTTTTTTAAACTTCTGCCCTAGGGATTTCTTTTTCTGTTCTACATATTAAAGTTATTGCTAAAAAGCATCAAATGGTCAAATAAAAAAAACCTTTTACCTCCTGGTTTGTTCCAGGGGTCTTATCAAAGTTGATTTTTGTATGCCCAATTTCCCAGATTTGTCAGATAATGGCTATTTTTTTATTTGAGAAAGGCGGAAAAGGTGATCTTTATAGTATTATTAAAGCATTCAGACATATATAAGTAATAGAAAAATATATAACATCACATATTAAGGGTCATTAATATAAAATACATGGTTACTGTCTTGAAATATATGAATTAAGCTATATTTAGGCGAGTTAAGAAAACGTGACAGAGGGTTAGGCCTTCTGAACACACTTCACGCTTTCGACTCGAGCCCAAATATAGCTTATACTTCGAAACAATTATGTTTATTCCACAATATAACATTTATTTTACGCATTAAACGAGCCATTTTCAACAAATTTCGCTGAATATTTGCAGTTGAAACTATCACGCCATGGCGTCAACCAAGCAAAAAGATGACGTCACAATACAATGAAACGCTGCGCGAAAGCGTGCGTACTCGTTCTGTACTCGGCCTCGTTAAGTGTCTTACATATATTCCAACAATTTAGACTCAATGGTATATGAAGTACACTTACAACCGGATAATAACATACTAAGATTTGGATATTTAATTGCAGGTCCTTGAACATTTGCAAGTGTCAATTACGAAATCCTCTTAAATTTCAATACATAATAAATTATGTAAATAGTCGTATTATATATGAAAACAATCTAAACGCAAAACTTTAAAACGTATCTGTTTCTTTTTTATTCGTTTCAAAAGATATCATTATTTGGAGAAAACGCCTTACGTTTTATTTGTTGACATAGACGCAGGCAAAACAAAAAAGAGGACTTAAAAAAAATAAAACATCAGGCATTGTATAAATTGTCCTCCACTGAATGCCATCGGGTAACGCACTACCGTAACTTCTAATGATACGGCATCCACTAATGATATTAAGTTGCATTTGTAGACAGAATCATTTCAACTAATGATACAAATGTATCAGTAACGAACTACCTAGCCGTCCACTGCATATACAATTTCTAAATTATATAAATAAGGGTCAAATTTCACATCATGAAATAAAAATAATAATCAAAATGCCGCACTTATCAATTATAATGAACATTTTGTTGTAAGACGATATATTATACATATGTTTCCTTAAGGGTTTTGTTTTCCCATAAAATTAAAGTGTTTCCTTATTTATCATGAACTAAATTGAAACGTTCATAATCTTTGAAACATGGAGTCAAGTGGTTATCAGATAAAAAAAAAAGACATATTGACGTATTGCATTAACCATGGAGCTTGCTAAATTTAATGCAATTATCATAACGAAAATTCTATAGAAATTGGTGAAAGTATATGCGTTATATAGATAATGCATGTTTATTTATGTATATTTATGTTCATGGAGAAATGAGTTATTAAGTCCAGTGACGAGCTGTCGACGCCGGGTCAGAAATCTAAATAAAATGCTACTACTGACCACGGTGCGTTAGATCATTAGTATGCACTTGATCGCATTTACCTATTAGGAGGAGAATGTTGTAGCGCTGTGTCCGTGCGTATAAAATGGGGTTGCGAGAAACACAGCTCTCCAGTAGTCATCTGGAAGCTGTCTTTCTGCCTCCTCTTTTTATACAGGTAAGATAAATTATAACGCTTGTGCGCATTCTCAAAAGTAAAGTAAATACATTCCGAGGGTTCAACTAATATTTCATTTTCAGAGATTTTTGTAATGAATAGTAATGTTGATTAATATCATTGTAATCAATATTGATATTTAATGTTAACATATCATAGAAATGGTTGTATCTCAATAAATGAGTAGTCATCTGGAAGCTGTCTTTCTGCCTCTTTTTTTATACAAACTGGGACACGGGCTACTGTCCATGTAGAGAAGGAGACATTCCGGAAAAGCCTTGACTAGAGCACCCGCCAGGTGTGGGGATCTCTAGGATCTAAATAAATTAAATAGCATAACACTACATATAACCCCTAGTGTACTTTCATAAAATAGTATTGGAGGCGTTATGATAGTGGTGTCGTTATGATAAAGTGGTGGAACCCGGGTTTCTAACTTGTCCTAGCCACGCCACGGAAAAGCCATCAACGACCTAACGAACACAATTGGGCCAAAAAAGTAAAGCAACACCACATCCAAAGCATTGTCTGATCATTGAAATTTGAAGTATGTTATGATATATCTTTTAAAGTAAAGACTCATATTGAGGAAGTATTTCATAACGCAACGGGCGTTATTTAAATCTTAACTCGTTAATATGCATTATAGCAGAAAAAAAAAACATGGCGGTTATTGGTAATGGGCGGCTAATTCTGTTCATAAAGGTTTTCACACACGTGACGATGTTAAATAGAACAGAAATGTTGCATAATATATATTTCTTACAACCGTTCACGTTATTATAAAAATGCTATAAAGACGACATCACTGACCAGATAACAGTACCCGCAACGTTATGTTTTACAATCGTATCCTATCGTATCGTGTTTCGATCATATCGTATCTTGTGTGTATAAAGTGTATCATTCGTTAATCTTATCATATCGCGGGTTGATCATATCAATTTCATCGTTTAATTTTAACAGGTTTTCCTTTTTTATCCTACCGCGTTAATCGCATCATGCCTTTTTATGACCAAGTAACTTTATTTCAATGTAATGTTTGATATGTATTATTGATCTGCTGTTCTGGAAGTAAATAATACAAAATATTATCATATAATACAATTCTGGTAACATAACTGTGAAATGAAGAAAAAAAAATAAAGACTGATTTTTCAGATATAACAATCACTATTTTAAGTCGTCCTGTGCGTCGTACATTATAATGTTTATAACAGGTAAGGTACGATTCTATCCAGCATTGTATCATTTTAATGTCTAAATTCTTTGATCAAAATTAAATTAGATAGTAGCAAGCGGAGCACGCGAGCAAAGCGAGCTCTACCGGCAAGGCATCAGTAACTCGGAGCAGGAATGCATTGTTTTTAATCGGACCAGCAGTTCCCTGTAAATATGGTTTCCTATTTCACGCTCTTACCAGAACAAGCAAAATGAAAATTATCAAGGACTATATATATATGCATTGTAAATATACTGAACTCTAAATGTATTTACTGGAAATTGAATAACTGAAATATATTTTTTTTTTCTCAAAATATTGCAAAATCTAAGGAATAGTGGAGATTCCTTCAGAAATATTGTAACGTAACTTGCACTCATTTGATTTCCACAAATTTCGGGTATTCCTGACAGTTGATTCCAGGAGGGGGGGGGGCAGGGTGGGGGGGGGGGGGTGGGTATACTTATTAAATCATAAGCCACGCTCGCCACAACGGTCGCATCGTAAAACATATTACATGTTTATCATGTTAATCATATTAATGTAAACAATCGAAGTTCTTAGAGACAAGGTACCACATAAAACTATATGTCGTTTATATGTATGTGCACGCGGGTTGTTTATCTGCGTAAACAACTTGTATGTAATATAATTCTTTTTTATGCATTTTTATTTCACAGAAACTGAGGTATTTATGACAGATTTTCATCTTATTTAGAACAAGAGTTGTATTCTATATGAACCCACTATTTTCCTTGTGATCTGATCTCAGTCTGAAATGTCCGCGGCGATCGGCTGGGGAGATCGTTTATCCTCTCGTCCAGGAATCCTATCCTATCGTTTATCTTCTAAAAATAACGTTGCGGGTACTGTAGATATATTAGTTCCATCCATGTAATATTTGTTCGGCTCCATGAATATTGTACTAACATTGGTGCAATGTATCCTGTATTTGTTTCCTGTAATAAAGTGCCTATAAAACAGGAATCCCGCTCGTTTACTATACGTTGTAGTTGATTTTAACTTCACTCTATGCATTTGCATACAACCATGTTATTGGTGTTTTCTTATATGGCGCTTTTGGCGATTTCAAAGGCTTATGGTAAGATTAAAACAAATGATATCATCTTAATTTTGCAATGGTTTTCAGTAATAGTTTATATAGATTTTATTATTTTTCTATTAGAATATCGAATTTTAATCAAGACGGATATCTATACTGCATATCAATAACATATTTCATAACCCTATTACATGTGCATGTATTTAACACTCAGTATGGATGGTCTTTATAAAACAATATGCTGTGATTTTTTTAGAAATAAACAGCAATTTAAAAAGTTCTGTGGAATATGACTTGGTTGGTCACGTGATCAAATCCTATGAAGCCCGATTGGCTTCTGAGAAGATTTGATCACCTGCCAACCAAGAAAACGTTCATACAGAAATGAACGTTTTCGCTTTTCTATAGGTTCATATATAAAAACATGATGTGTATGAAGACTATGTATGCTTTTCTTCTAACCACTTTTAATCTTTTTTAATAAACTGCATTTTAAAGAATACAAAAAAAAAAAAAAAAAAAAAAAATCTTTGGTATGTTTTTTTTTATATTCGTCCAGTGAGTTTAGCACCCAACCTCAAGGTAATTGCAACAAAACGTTTATTGGCAAAATTCGATCTATTGCGCTATTTTTTGCAAACATGTATTTTTGGGGTCAAAATATTGGTTTTTGCACAAAAATCGCTGAAAACTGGAAAATAAAATAAAAACTTCATTCTTATGACAAAACGAGCTTAATTATATGCTGACATTTATACGTATTTACTATTAAAGAAACGGTTCTTTAAAAATCTTCTTTAAAAGTGGAAAATGCTGGGTTAAAACTGGGTAAAAAAAGTAAGGTATATTACAATTTTTAAACAAATGAGACCTAAAATTTTATGAAATACACTTTTACAAATGTAAGAGGAAAAAACATTTTAAGATTAAAATATGTCATTGCATGTCCTGGAACACTTGAAAGTGTCAATAATGAGACCCTTTCCAAAAATATCAATAAATAACACATTATGTACATAGTCTCAATACAAATGAACACAATCAAAATGCACAACTTACATACATATTTGTTTCTTACTGATTCGTTTCAAAAGAAAAGACTATAAGGAAAAAACGCCTAATGTTTTGTATGTTGAAATAGACGTAAGCAAAGCAGTTTTTTTTTCTATCGAATTGCTATACAACAATCTGCAGATTCAGTATTTTGGTTGTTGTTGTTGTATAGGTTATTTCTACAATGCACATTTATAAATCATTGATGAAGTTTAATAAACTTGAATTAAATATATCAATACTTCCTCTAAACATGCAGTGCCAAAAACTTAGAAAATGTCACTTTTATAGTTCAAATAGTAATAGTGTATACAAGCCCATCTGATAACGTAAAACAAAATGGATCTGCGGTTTTAATTACCTTCCAAATGATAATTTACTTAAAATATATAAAGTATAATAAAAATAAAACGGCTTAAAATACATACACTTTAATATTTCCCCTCAATTTTTATTTAAGAAATATAAAATAAAATAAAATTCATCATGAAGCATATTTGTCTTTTTATAAAAGGCGTAACGTGTATTTTTGTATAAACATTTTTAGACGACGAAAACAAAATGAAAACTTCAACATGGTAAAAGCACATTACTGGATTATTAACGACTGTGTTTTGTTTATACAAAAAGTCTCTTAAATGGCTTTCGGACATATTACAGCCTCGGATTGCGTATCTTAATGATTATTTTAATAAAGTGTCGTTTTGGAAGTTACAAGTTGAGCAAAAATTTAATATTAATAGCAACCGAATTTAAATGCTTCTACCATTCTTTCTCTTATGTAGCTTTGTATCGCGGGAGTGAAATATCTCCGAACAACAAAATAGTCATTGCCAATTGTTTAAATGTCTTCAGACAATCTCAAACAAAGAAGGTGCGTCTTTTTTTAAACTAAATACAACAACTGTTGTAATGTTTTAAAGTTAAAAAAAAAAGATTTTTAAGGAAATGTATGAGCCATACGTCAAAGATTTCTTCTAAAATGTACTAAGATGTATTTGATTATTCTCTCTCATATATGACTTTGTACCAAGGAAGTGGCAATTTCCCCCAATAACAATACATAAATGTCCGATGTTTTAAAATGTTTTGAAATATTCTTAAACAACCGAGATGTGTCCTTTTTTTTAAAATAAAAATGAAATAAGGAATGCTTTATCTGAAAGGTTTTTCATAATTAAGAATGAATAAAATACCCGATCCATCCTTTCAGAATTTTTTTCTTGAATGCACTCGGATGCATTTGTTATTATTGACACACATGGCCGCATATGATTCATTCATGTCTTTTCAAATATAGCATTCACATGACGTTATTGTGTTCGTTTTGTCTATGATTTTTTTCAGTTTTAGTTTGTTTATTAACTTGTGTGTTAGTCTATTCAATCTAAGACAAAGAAAAACTGCCAAGCCTCAGATTTAAAGTAAGTGCAGGGCCGTAGTACATCCATTCTGCAGTTCAGGCAAAACAAATGTTTTCAATATTAGACTATAACTTTCGTTTCAATCAAAACATTAAAGAGAATGGTTCTGACTAAGGCAACAGAGGTGAAAAGGTAAAAAAATAAATAAATTAAAAAAAAATGAATAAAACAAATTTTAACAATGAAATGCTTACTTTTGGTGTGTCACACGCATTGTAAGGTATAGCAAACAAATTACAAAAGCAATGCTAGTGAAGTACATAAACCGAATGAAACACAAGCAAAAGCATTATACCTGTTTATGTTTACCGAATCATTTTAATGAATTTTCCATCAAGAGTTATTACAAATTTTAAATCACCATTATTGTCGATCAGAACGTTACACAGAAGAAAAGCTGATTGTCCTTATATTTAAGGTTACCGCAGTAAATACAATTGCTTGAAAGTATGAGATCACCATCATTAGATCACTCAGCCTGAATTAATCAGTTTCTTCTCTGTGTCAGTCAAGTAAGAATAATTGTCAACAAGCATTCTGAGAGTATTGCATAAGCAATACACGTCCCCTACCGGTTTGTGGAAATTGTGAAAACAATGCACTGTTATGCAGAATATCGAACCCGAACATTAAAAAATTGAAATATAAAAATTTTTCTCGAAAATATGTCAACCAGACGCTACAAAAGTGTAAACTTGATCTGTAGTTTGACATTTTGAAGCTGTTCAGCAAATTTCATATTATTCCTCAAACGCATAAAGAAAAAAAGTGTGGAAAACTGAAGTGGAACAGACAGACGGACGGACAGACAGACGGACGGACTGACGGACGCAGAGGAAAGCTATAGTCCCCTCCGGTGAAAACCGGTAGGGGACTAATAACAATGTCGGATTTTTGCGAGTGGGTTAACTCTGTCCTGCAGTTGTCCATTTCTGACCTGGATTAAATTAAAGGTACAATTTCCTTTAAATTCACGGTCAATGTTAATTTCGAAGGAAAAAACCTCTAAAAGTAGTATTTTAAAGCAACACTAGGTCTTAGATATCAGTGACAGCATACCAGTAAAACAGTTTCTTGGATTATTGCAGTTTGCAATTACAAAGAAACAAAATAATATTGAAATTTAGCCAATAAAATAAAAGCTCTGCAAAGGAATCTGATTGGCCTAGCCTAGCAATCACAGGTAATTTATTAATTGGGGGTTACGTTCGCTGTGTTTGAAAAAAAACAAATCAGATTTTTTTCTTCCATTTTCAGCATAAAACATTTAGTAAATTATCGTGATTTTTTGCTCAGATTGTGCAAAAATACTGTGAAAAAAGAGGAAGGATATATATAATATTATTAAGAGTGTCAATCAGCTCTTCCTTAACTGGGAAGATTTTATTTAACCTGTCCAAATTTTAAGTTTTTCTTCTCTCAAGCACATGCTTGTGAACAAACCAAACATTTTCATAAAAGATATAAACTGTACATAATCCAAGAATAAAAGAGACAAAAAATGTATCTTGTTCCATTTAAAAAAAAACCCCAGATAAGAACAAGAGGCCAGTAGGCCTTAACGGTCACCTGAATAGCATATAACCCATACACAAACTTGATTAGGTTCATTCTGGGGAGAAGAATTAAATATTTGTAATGAAATCTTTAAAAAAGAACTATAAAACCTTTGATTTTGGCGAAACACTTTACGATCTGGTCTACAAAAATCATGAATTCAGCTTTCCTTTCAGGTTTGTTGGAGTAAAGAAGATAGTTTTTAAAACATTATATGCATAAACATCTATACATCAATTTTGGCCCTGTCCTAGAGTCAAAATCCATACTCCAGGGGACATTAAATTCAAAATTTTAGTAGAGGACTTCCTGGTAACATAATTATAAAGTAAGTTTTTCATACAGATGTGTGAGAATAGAGAAGATTTCAAAACATTATAAGCATTAACACTATATTGCCATATTAACCCCCCCCCCCCCCCCCATGTCCTGAACCCCTGATCTACTCGTTTATAACGAATTTCAAGGGACCATAGAAAAAACTTCGTTATAGCCGTAATTCGTTTATCAATTCGTAAAAAATGTTATAGCGAATTCGTTATTAAATAATTAAGGGTTTTTCAGGCTAACAGTTTTCTAAACTATCATAAGTTATAAAATTAGTATTACCGTCATTTACAAAAAATGTCAATATAACCATTTCAATTTTTAAAAAAATCCGTATACTATTTGAATTTGAGTATTTTATATATGCATCTTAAAATTGCATGTTTCTTCAATGAAATTTGATATGGAAAAAAATTCGTTATAAAAATGATGAAATACGCTAAAATTTTGCCAGCGGGGGTCTTAAAATTACTTCGTTATAGCCGTAAATTCGTTATACCCGTGTTCGTTATATACATCAATTTTCTATAGGTTTATATAAGAAATTTGCCGGGACATGAATAATAATTCGTTATAACCGTAAATTCGCTATATCCGTGTTCGTTATATTCGAGTTTTGCTGTACATCAATTTTTGCCCTGCCCTAAAGTCAAAATCCATACTCCAAGAGACATGAAATTCAAAATTTTAGTAGAGGACTTCCTGGTAAATATAATTATGAAGTCACTTTTTCATACAGATGTGTGAGAATAGAGAATATTTTTAAACATTATAAGCATTAACACTATATTACCATACCCCCCCCCCCCCCCAAAAAAAAAAAATGTCCTGAACCCCTGATCTATAGACCATGATTTTCACTATTTAGGTAGAGGAGTTAGTGGACATCATAACCATGTATTCAGTTCTTTGCCCACATGTTGAGGAGTAAAGAAGGTGTTTTTATAAGATATAATACATTTTCCTATATGGCCATATTGGCCCCAACCTAGAGCCTGAAACCCTGACACAGGGGTCTTGACTTTCAAAACTTTGACAGAGGACTTCATCGACATCATAATCATGCTTTTAGTTTTTAACAAATATATTTGGGAGTAGAGAAGAACATTTTATAAAATTTAACACATTTTTACTACATGGCCATATTTGCCCTATCCTAGAGCGATAATCCCTGACCCTGGGGTCATGAATTTCACAATTTTGGTAGAGGGTTTCATGGGCATCATAACCATGCAACCAGTTTTTTCCTACATGTGTGGGAGTAGATAGGACGATTTTTGAAAATTTGGCGCTTTTTTTTTTACATATTTGGCCCACAATTTAGATTCCTGTTACCATAGAAATGCCTCACACCAAAAATAATAACAATTGGTCCTGTAGTTTTTAAGAAGAAGTTAAAAATGTTAACGCACGACGGACGACGCAGCTTCCACGACGACGGACGAAAACGGATAGCAATAAAAATAATAATATTTGACTGATATTGATTGCATTATACAAAGAGCGTCACTTCTGACGTCTTGAACCATACTGATAGTGAGTGCAAATATAACATAGGTGGGTTTTAAACAGATAAGTGAAATAAATATCTTATTCAGTCAACTCTTATAATAAAAAAAAAACATCTCAATTTAATTTATCTGAAACTCTTTGAATGCCTATTATTGAGGCTTAATTTGAAATATGTCACGTATCCTTATTCTTATATGGGAAGCAGAATCATGCACTGTACCTTCTTCTGAGTACGCAGCCTCCTCAGCCTATGTCTGTCCTCGATTGTGTCACCTCCCAACCTTGCAAGTTCTCCGTCGGAACGTGATCTGATCATAGAAACATCCACTCTTTCAGCCTTAAACCTTTTTGACAAAGTCCGATCTTCTTCAACCCGTCGTCCATCTTATCATTTTTGGTTCTAGTTTTCTCGATTTCCATAATGTTTTGTTCTTGAATATAACGTTTGAGTTTAAATCACCTGAGACCAATGGTGACCTGGCCAATCTCTTCAAAATTCATGTTCTCTAGCCAATCCTTTTATAATGCTAATTAGATATTATCTGACGTTTTGGTATCCGGTAATTGTTGTCATTGATTTCCGCATAAAAGAGTAACTGTGAAATATATTCCGGCAAAATCCCATACGTTGTAGGGTATAATTAAACTTCACAAGATCTATTAACCGATAGATATGTTGTCCATGTTTAAATTGATAGTAGTGTTGCGATTTCACGGGCTTATGGTGAGTTTACATGCATATAATGCTATTTTCATTTGAAATTTAATTAAAAAGGTAGTATATAATGTAATAGTCCCTTCTACATAAAGAACCATTCTAATTGAGATGGTTCTCTACCTATATTGTTCATCACTTGTATGTTATATAAGTTGCATTATTCGTTCACTTATTTCCTAAATACTGTTTGTTTCGTATTTTCACAAACCATATTTACATTTATTACCGAAATATATTGCTTTAAAAAAAACTATTTTAGATAAAAACATTAGGATACAAAATATCATCATTAATTATGGTTTGGTAGAGCTATTCATATAAAATAATGTTTTTGATACTTGCAGGTTTTTATGAATTTTTTTTTTTTATAAAATTGGACTTTTTATAACATGAAATGACAAGAACTGTTCGGACAAATCAAATAATATCCCACATTAATTGTTTTTGTTCATAAAGATCGTTCATAAGTAAATATTAGTTAAAATGAACCCACTCAATTTTGTAAATGTAAACAATGTTGTTAATATGGGATTGTGTGTTTGTTGACAGTTAACGTTGCCCTCAATAAACCAGCATACCAGGAGTACCCATACATATCAGGTGACGACACGTATGACGCCAGTAACGCTGTGGACGGACGTAAATCTGACCTGAGCTTGAGTGGTCAATGTGCTGTATCAGAGATAGGTAGACGTACCGCCACCTGGTGGGTCGACCTGACCAGCACCCACAGTATACATCACATCACCATCTACTTCATGACGTTCAACTTTGGTATAGTCACAGTTATTATGTATCTTGGAAATGATAGCCTCTGTGGTATAAACTGTCATCATGATTACTTATATGTTTTTTATTTACAATTAAACAATTTTGTTTTTTAAGATAACTTTATCTTTAAATGATTTTCCTTATTTTCGAAGATGAAATATCGAAAAAATGTCAATTTTAATGTAATTGGAACTGGACAGAATCAAACTGTTTCAATGGCTGTGATGAACATGAATGTTAAATGAAACAAAAGACCAAATCCATGAATATTTTTTTAAATTAAAATTACAATTAAATAGAAAGTTAGATGATGAAATCAAGAGTTTGCTAAATCCACTTTATAGATATGATTGCTTATGTTTTAAAATGAGATGATATGCCAGGAGTCTTTTGAGGTAAGATTTGCGGTTACAGTGAGATTTCTCACATATTTACATTGTGACGTAATACTAACTACCTTATACATGCTTTATCTCACCTGAACTGAAAGCTCAGGTCTGCTTTTCTGATCACTTTTGGTCTGTCGTCTGTCTGTCTGTCAATCTGTAAACTGTTCACATTTTCAACATCTTCTCCAGAACCACTGGCCCAAGAAAACTATTTTTTGACACAAAACACTTTAAGGCAAAGATGATTCAAAGCATCCTCAGGTGGTGTTGATTCAAAGTTGTAAAATCAACACCTCTGGAGGTAGTGTTTTGCCATAATAAGGGTCGCGATTTTTTGTAAGAATATATAGAGAAAAGTCTTTAAAAATCGTCCTCACAGAAACAAAACAGCCAGGAAAAAGGGTTGGCCGGGAAATACCAGTGCTGGGAATTACCGGTGGTAAATACCGGTATTTCCCGTCCCGGTAAATACTACTGTTTTCAACTAAACTGGGAAATACTGGGAAATACAAATTTATAATCTTTATTTCTTTAGTTTGTTCAATGTAAAACTTATGTTTATGATAAAAAATATTAACAGTAAGCATCAAAAACCAATTTTATATTATAATTCCCCATTTTACTGTCAGTTTATAAATCTTAAATTCACCAGATCACCTACTCCAAAAGATTTCTATAGCTGCTAATGTACAAATTTTAATCCAGTTTTTTTAACTTCAAGTTTTGTGTTTTACAGATTAATAATTCAAAGCACAAAATAAACTGTTATAATTAGTGTAGGTGTTGCAAGAAAAAATTCAATAATCACACATGTTGTTTTAATAAATAATTCGATTGACAGTTTTGTGCTCCTGTTTTGGGGAGATATATACTATGAGTGGGGCAAATTGGCTTCTTCTTAGGTGTGTTACTTACTGAGGTAGTGACACAGTCACACTTTATTTTTCACAATTTTCTAGCCCCATTTTCATATTCACCAAATAACCAGAAAATGGAACCTTTGATATCATGTTTATGATAACTGTGTAGATGCACCTATACCTGATTAAAGCCTTAAAAACAAATTACAATGGTATATGAATGAACCATGTTTTGAGTATTCATAAAAGATAACCAATGCATTACTGACCAGTCAAAACTTGTTAAATACAAAGACCATTATAAAATGTCATTGCTGACAAGGTGTACTATTGTCTACATCCCTACAGATTTAATTAAGACTAATGTCTTAAGTATGAAGTACTATAATATGAAGTTGTACTTTATTTCCCAGTATTTCCCGGGAAATACCATTAATTCCCGGGAATTACCAGTATTTCCCACCGTCCTGGGAAATATGAGTATTTCCCGCTTTTTTGCCAACCCTGCCAGGAAAGCTAAAACTTATTTGACAACATCCTGTAGTTTAGATTCAAAGTTGTGACAAACAAGACCCCCGGATGTAGGCTGGGTCACAATGGGGGATCGATTTTTTTACATATGTATACATGTATCTCTACTGTAATTAAAAAACCCTGAGACTATCAAAAAACCTTGAGGAAACCCTGACTGGCACTTATAAAACTCTGAGAGACCCGAGGTCGGCACTGGGAGTACTGATGAAACCATGAGGGACCCTGGGGTTTGCACGGAGGGTAATGAGGAAAAAACCCCTGAAAAACCCTGAGGTCGGCACTTAGGGTACTAAAGAAGCCCTGAGAGACCCTTAGGTCGGCACTGATGTTACTGAGAAAACCCTGAGAGACCCTAAGGTCGGCACTTAATACAACACTTTTTAAAAAATATTTAATTATTTAACAATTATGGTAATCATAAATAGAGATAAAATTAGCAATTCATTTATTTGGTATAAATATATATTTTACTGATGCAGTTGCATAGGATCAGACTATCTCATTTATACAGCTTATGTAGTTAATTGTAAAGGAAATCAAAGTACTGAAAGTACTGAAAAGCGCTAACCTAGCTTGGTTCTAAGAAAATTTACTGTGTGCAAGCGTAGGCGGAAATGAGCCTAATTGAAATTTTGGTTTATGTTTAATGAATATCAGTTTAAAGTATCGAAGGCCATATTTCTTTAAATATATGTTACATTCTGAAGTTGATGTGAATTAAAGCTGAACACGACTTGTATATGGATACTTGCCTGAAAAAAGATATGTTAAAATCACAAATTATACCTTTTGAACAGTAATTTATCACAGTTTTTGACATTTTCTTGCAAAGAATCGATTTTATTTTTCTATATTTTAGCTTCTGAATACGCACTATATTTTTTCATCACTGCGTAGCATCCCGTGCTGATGTACGTAAGCCCCGCAAACCAATCGTATCTACTCGACCATTTCCGTCACCCAGATAACTGGTTCCCTATACCTCTTACCAGTTTAAATGATGTATATTTCTGCTCATAGAGGGCAGTTATTCCTTGCACCGGAAATAAGGTCTAACGACAATAAAGCGCTGAGCTATGCTTAGCGCTTTAAAAATACAGAAACACAAAGGATAAGTATGTATTTAGTCAGTCCGCGGGCTGACTAATTAAGTTAGGATGACACTTTAATTGCGCTTACGTAAATGGGAAATCTGGGAAGTAATTAGAGAGTTTTTGTTAGTAAAATGATGAAACTGGTCAGTTTCTAGGTCAAACTGCGCACCGATGTATTGGAAGACTGTCAAGGGAATCTTGACAGCCACAGTCCGGAGTCCGCGTATATCTTCCCATCTCTCTTTTTGAGATTGGAGTGGAAATATATTGGTAGTTTGTTGCGACGAGGCCATGGAATTCAGAGAGCTATGTTTGAAAAGTATTTTAAGTATTAAGTAGGTGCGCAGTCATATAGTATATGTACACCGCGTCTCGCTTATCTCTATATCATCTTTTACAGCAATAACAATAGTGCAAACTAAATGTGCAGCCACATTTTTTTGTTGTTCTGGAAACTTCACTTAAAATTAAAATTAAAATCCCGCTGGTTGACTTTCTTAGCTTTTTAAAAAAAGATAACCTTGTCTGTACTTATTATATGTATTTTGTATACTGGTTTAACATGTGAAAAATGAGAGGCTCTATGTTTTACTTAATTCATTAATAATTATTAATAAAATAATAATAAAATTAAAGCCGTTAACATTTAATGTATTCTTCTAAAATGAAATAATAGTCGGCCGTAAAATGTTCATTTTTATTCATTTAAGTAATCATTTTAGTCGCCCTAACAGAACATATTTGACTAAACAGCATTCATAGATTCAATTACCTGTATTTCTAATTTGAAACAAGACAGTGTAGATCTATTATGATATATAATATCGCATATTCTTGTACAGTATGGAAAAGAAACATATATATCGTTAAAAGTATATATAGGGGGACATTATACCCCACTTTTAGAGGTGCAAATTTGAAACTGAGGTGCAGTGTAGACCAGGAAGGTAATTAGGGAGGAGCGTAGCAGGAAGTTGATAAGTAGTATTAATGCGAGGATTAGAATGATGAACAACGTTTCTTCGTTATTTATTTGATTTCATTTGATTTATGAAAATATGATTTGTTGAAGTAGACATTTTTAAAGAAAAAAAATGTTCCAACGGAATACAACAGATGACTTTATTTAATTAAACCTTGAAATATCAATTGTATTGAGTATATTACACAATCGTGACTCTCGGTGAAATACTCTTGTAACAGCTTGATCACACTTGTTCTCATGTAAACAATAATACTAATTATATATTAAAACTATTAAGAGTAATATGGTGTATTAAAAAAGAGAAACAAATCTGATTTTTTTATAAAAATGATTTTATTCAAATATATAGACATATTAAAATCGAATCCACGTTGTTTGAAATCTGTAACGAGATTTTGCTTTAATGTTTTTATTCTCAATTGTTGTTTTCTTTTTGAACACTGGCTTTTCTGTGATAAGCGATTCCTCGGATTCCTTCGTAGATAGATTGGCTGATGTTGTTTCAGGCTTTATCGAGTCCTCGGATTCGGTCTGAGTTGACATGTCAAGGTTTTGTGATTCCTCCGGGTGTGGTAGGGCTATCATGTTTTCAGATACATTTTCTGCCACGACTCCCTCTGCGTCTGCTTCGGAATTCGCGCGATGTGTCTCCTGGAGTGTCATGAGACGGCTTTACTTCTCGTAAGGTATCAACACAGATTTCTGCATCACGTCCACCATTTTTTCAGGAAAGGTTTTACGATTTTTAACAAGGTTGTGATGCCGAGTTGGTTTCTTTTTAAGTAACCTCCTTTTTTCTTCGTTATTTATTTGATTTCATTTGATTTATGAAGATATCCAACACAATTGAGAGATGACAGTTGAAATAATTTAAATCACAATATATGGGGAACAAATTTAATGAAATGTGTCCATATGTATTTCCCGAGGATATGTATGAAGTGAAATAAAGTTGAGGGATATTGTTGTTACAATAGATATGAATTAAAAATACGAGGAATCAAATTTAAGATTTTTCTTGGCTAATGATATCAGCAGATTGTACCACCATCACCTGTGATGTCATGGAAAATCTCATGACATCACAGGTATTTCCTTGACTAGGACGTCAAACATTATAATCACGTGGTGACTGGTATATAAAATACGATGAACCTATTTCTGATTTATTTACGAGACTGTCCTCACGAAAGCATGACTTCCAAATTAGATTGCAGACCCCATTGCTTGGATACAGATTCTGCAGTGTTTTCCAAGCCTACTACGTCGGAACCTGTAGCCTTCTAGATTGGCTCCCGCTGCAAATTTTGTCTTGTCAACAGGCACACGAGCAACCTCAGGCGAATTCATGAATGCAGGGAGGTCAGTCCAGAACATCTCTTCACCTTTCCTACTAAACTGGAACGAATGGAAACACCCAAAGTATGCCAATTTTACCGAACGTTATGCCAGCTTTAGAGATTGGCCAAAGTTCCTCAAAGGTCCCAACAAGAAGGACTTGGCTAGAGCTGGTTTCATCTACACCGAAATTGGAGACAGAGTCACCTGTTTTTCGTGTGGATTGTCTCTCAAGGACTGGAAACCCTTCGATGATTCCTACAAAGAACATTTCCGTTGGTCAAAGAATTGTGTTTATGCTAATATGGTGTCAGACGGGAAAGACTATTGAGTTAAAATATGTTGTAACATTATTCTTACATCCTTGTTAGAATAAAATCAAATGTAAATATTTTAGTAAACAAATTGCCGTTTTACCTGGTATTTATTTCATAAGATGAAATCATTTAAATGTTATAAACCAATCAGACAAATATTCGGAAATGACAGTGTTTCCGATTTTAACTCTGTTTAGGTATAGGTATATTCATTTAGTTAAATAAACTGATCACGACAACATGTCTACTACCCAGTGCAGTCTAGAATTAGGAAACGAGCGATACATTCAAGCATGTACATTGGACAATGGTGAACGTAGAGTCGACATACGGGAATGGAAATCATCGGAAAATCGACAGTTTCCAACTAAGAAAGGCATCAGTTTAAACTTGCATCTTTTTAAAACCCTGACGCTCTCCATTGATTTGATCGACACAGCCTTAGCCAAGAAAGAAGATCTGAACTATCATATCGGTGCTAATATATTCTTAACGATCAAAGGGGACAGTTCTTGTGTTAACATAAGAAAATATTGGAAACCGGAGAATGAAGAAAACCTCGTACCCACCAAGAAGGGGATCTCCGCCCTCTCGAATACTTAAATCTTAAATTACATCTGAGTAGCATTGAAAAAGCCGTTCCCGAACTGGAAACCATTGAACCCTGTTTTCTACAGGACGACCATCAAAACCAACTAGGGATGCTTCGATGTGCAATGTGTAATCCCTTAGAATACCAGAACTGGTGAAACGATTACAAACGAAATGTGTGGAGACATTTTCAAAGTTTTAAAAAAAAAACAAACTGTATGAATTGTTTATATCAATCACACCTTTTATAACTTTCTCATTTTAACTTTGTTTATAAATTCGTATTAATTGTATGTATTCAAATAAATGTATACATGTATCGATCACTAAAATCTTGTTATATACCATTGTTTGAACGAAAGGTTGCGAATCAAGCAAGTTTTTATACAAACTAGTATGATGTCTTCTACAAAGTGTCGACAATTATTATATTATGTGTTATTTAGAGTAAAACCATTGTCGATATGTTGTTCATCACTTGTGTATGCGTGTATTGGTTGGAAGACATGTGCGATTTTGAAGTCGACACTCACAAATGACAATGTTTTAAACAAAATGAACATTGCTTGTGAACGAAATATATGGAAACTTAATAATATTTATAGATGTAATAATCATATAAAATAAAACAAATAGAAATCTTCCTCAACCTTTCGTTCAAACAATGGTTTATAACAAGATTTTAGTGATCGATACATGTATGCATTTATTTGAATACATACAATTAATACGAATTTATAAACAAAGTTAAAATGAGAAAGTTATAAAAGGTGTGATTGATATAAACAATTCATACAGTTTTTTTTTTTAAACATTGAAAATGTCTCCACACATTTCGTTTGTAATCGTTTCACCAGTTCTGGTATTCTAAGGGAATACACATTGCACATCGAAGCATCCCTAGTTGGTTTTGATGGTCGTCCTGTAGAAAACAGGGTTCAATGGTTTCCAGTTCGGGAACGGCTTTTTCAATGCTACTCAGATGTAATTTAAGATTTAAGTATTCGAGAGGGCGGAGACAAATCCCCTTCTTGGTGGGTACGAGGTTTTCTTCATTCTCCGGCTTCCAATATTTTCTTATGTTAACACAAGAACTGTCCCCTTTGATCGTTAAGAATATATTAGCACCGATATGATAGTTCAGATCTTCTTTCTTGGCTTAGGCTGTGTCGATCAAATCAATGGAGAGCGTCAGGGTTTTAAAAAGATGCAAGTTTAAACTGATGCCTTTCTTAGTTGGAAACTGTCGATTTTCCGATGATTTCCATTCCCGTATGTCGACTCTACGTTCACCATTGTCCAATGTACATGCTTGAATGTATCGCTCGTTTCCTAATTCTAGACTGCACTGGGTAGTAGACATGTTGTCGTGATCAGTTTGTTTAACTGAATGAATATACCTATACCTAAACAGAGTTTAAATCGGAAACACTGTCATTTCCGAATATTTGTCTGATTGGTTTATAACATTTAAATGATTTCATCTTATGAAATAAATACCAGGTAAAACGGCAATTTGTTTCCTATAATAGTCTTTCCCGTCTGACACCATGTTAGCATAAACACAATTCTTTGACCAACGGAAATGTTCTTTGTAGGAATCATCGAAGGGTTTCCAGTCCTTGAGAGACAATCCACACGAAAAACAGGTGACTCTGTTTCCAATTTCGGTGTAGATGAAACCAGCTCTAGCCAAGTCCTTCTTGTTGGGACCTTTGAGGAACTTTGGCCAATCTCTAAAGCTGGCATAACGTTCGGTAAAATTGGCATACTTTGGGTGTTTCCATTCGTTCCAGTTTAGTAGGAAAGGTGAAGAGATGTTCTGGACTGACCTCCCTGCATTCATGAATTCGCCTGAGGTTGCTCGTGTGCCTGTTGACAACACAAAATGTGCAGCGGGAGCCAATCTAGAAGGCACAGGTTCCGACGTAGTAGGCTTGGAAAACACTGCAGAATCTGTCTCCAAGCAATGGGGTCTGCAATCTAATTTGGAAGTCATGCTTTCGTGAGGACAGTCTCGTAAATAAATCAGAAATACGGTTCATCGTATTTAATATACCAGTCATCACGTGATTATAATGTTTGACGTCCTAGTCAAGGAAATACCTGTGATGTCATAAGATATTCCATGACATCACAGGTGATGGTAATACAATCTGCTGATATCATTAGCCAAGAAAAATCTTAAATTTGATTCCTCGTATTTTTAATTCATATCTATTGTTACAACAATATCTAATTTCCCTCAACTTTATTACATTTAATACATATCCTCGGGAAATACATATAGAAACATTTCATTAAATTTGTTCCCCATATATTGTGATTTAAATTATTTCAACTCTCATCTCTCAATTGTGTTGGATATCTTCATAAATCGAATGAAATCAAATAAATAACGAAGAAAAAAGGAGATTAGTTAAAAAGAAACCAACTCGGCATCACAACCTTGTTAAAATTCGTAAAACCTTTCCTGAAAAAATGGTGGACGTGATGCAGAAATCTGTGTTGATACCTTCCGAGAAGTACAGCCGTCTCATGACACTCCAGGAGACACATCGCGCGAATTCCGAAGCAGACGCGGAGAGAGTCGTGGCAGAAAATGTATCTGGAAACATGATAGCCCTACCACACCCGGAGGAATCACAGAACCTTGACTTGTCAACTCAGACCGAATCCGAGGACTCGATAAAGCCTGAAACAACATCAGCCAGTCTATCTACGAAGGAATCCGAGGAATCGCTTATCACAGAAAAGCCAGTGTTCAAAAAGAAAAAAACAATTGAAAATAAAAACATTAAAGCATGATCTCGTTACAGACTTCAAACAACGTGGATTCGATTTTAATATGTCTATATATTTGAATAAAATCATTTTTATTAAAAAAATCAAATTTGTTTCTCCTTTTTTAATACACAATATTACTCTTAATAGTTTTAATATATAATTAGTATTATTGTTTACATGAGAACAAGTGTGATCAAGCTGTTACAAGAGTATTTCACCGAGAGTCACGATTGTGTAATATACTCAATACAATTGATATTTTAAGGTTTAATTAAATAAAGTCATCTGTTGTATTCCGTTGGAACGGTTTTTTCTTTAAAAATGTCTACTTCAACAATTCATATTTTCATAAATCAAATGAAATCAAATAAATAACGAAGAAACGTTCATCATTCTAATCCTCGCATTAATACTACTTATCAACTTCCTGGTACGCTCCTCCCTAATTACCTTCCTGGTCTACACTGCACCTCAGTTTCAAATTTGCACCTCTAAAAGTGGGGTATAATCTCCCCTATATACTACTGTTAAAAGTTATAAAACTCCATGTATACTCTCTCTCTTCTCTCTCTCTCTCTCTCTCTCTCTCTCTCTCTCTCTCTCTCTCTCTCTCTCTCTCTCTCTCTCTCTCTCTTGGTAAGGGAAACGAAACAGAACATTACAATTAGAATTTCATTTACAAGCCCGAGTAAAATATGAAATAAACCGATTTTGATCGCTGTTCAAAATTCCTAAATAAATATATAATTGTAGTCCTTGTTCAATAATCATAAGCTTTACTATGATTTGATTACCATGCAGAGGACCCGGGCGAAATCACTTTTTATATTAACATAAAAAACCCAAACTCCTTTCGTATAAGGTGTAATTCTGCTGTTTGCAGCTGTCACTATGTTGTGTGTATAGTCTGAGCCTTGTCTGTTTGTTTCGAGCTTTTTCTTGATTCCTGACAAACAAAAGAATGTGTTCTGTACTTGTACACAAAGGAAACAGTACATCGTCTATCATACACAGTAGACTTCGAATCAGAAGCAAGACAATCAATGATCAATAAAAATTGAAATTTTAAACACTGGCAATAATACTGCATGCTACATTAAGTAGTACTAAACATATATAAAGTATTTGTACATGAGAGACAGAGAGAGATAGAGAGAAAGAGAGAGAGAGAGAGAGCGCGCGTTGGGAGGTACTTTGTATTTACGGGGGGGGGGGTGAACCAAATTTGACTTGAAATGAGTATATATTGCAGAAGATGTATTTTTTTCTTAATTTGATGTTACATTGTATTATCGTCACTTATTTGTATTGATGGTACTATAAAAAACAAAAGCAAACTTCAGGTTTGTTTTCGTTTAATGACATACACATTTAATTCGAGGAGTTCGTATGCATGTACATGTATAAACATCAATTTGGATTAAACTTGTCAGTCTCTATTGCGCATCATAAACGTTCAAAAATGGATATCTGTGATTCCCTTGCTAGGTTACAATTGAATTCTTTAACTGGTCATTTCATTAAAATTATACAAGACAGACATACCTCGGAATCTCCCTTACCCTGTCCCGGCATTTCCGGTAACAAGAATTATCAAAATTCAATCGGGTGGAAAATATTTATAAATCCCGAAAGTTCAACATTTAAAAAAAAAAAAACCTTCTGAATTTCTACCTGAATGGATCTTTAAAAAAACAATGCCTTTCGTAATTTGTGCTGATATAGAAGAAAAAAGATGTTTATCTTATTCAATAGGAACTAGGGTGCACGTTACATAGTTTTTGAAAGGGGGGGGGGCAACCTTTCAAAATTTTTTTTGACAATATGGAGAATAATACAACTTTTCAAAATCTTGAAAATTAAATCCATTGCTATATATATGTGGGGGGGGGGGGGGGAGGCTGCGCAATGGGTCTATTTATCAATTTATTGCACTTTTTATTGTTTCTTTCTTTCATTTTACTTTTTTAATTTTAATTCATGGACTCCATGTTGATTCATATGTAATCCAAGTTAAATGTTTGTTGCGAGAAAAATCGAGGTTACGTGCCTAGGTGTACGTGTTTCAGCCTGTATATGAATGAATAATAGACAAAAAAACATTCAAAGTGGCTTTTTTAAGTAGTTAAGATTGAAAGAACAAGTCAAAAACTTAGTGTGTAGAATGAAGTAGTGTTTAAAACTTACTACACTGTACAATAAATTTTCTTAACGTTACTATCATAACTCCTCCAGTCTATTTTATTAAAGTCCATTTGGGGTTATATGGAGTGTTATTATATTTAATTTATTTAGATCCTGATCTTTGTTCATATATGCCCACACCTGGCGGATGCCCTAGCCAAGTTGTGTATTGCCAGTTGGTTCTAATAACATGGTACGGTTTTTCTGAGTGTGCGAGAGTTTTATTGGAATATTTGCAAATCCGTTCGGTTGCACGGTAATTGTTTTTAAGACTCTGGCCTAACCATTACTTACGTTAATTATATTAACAAAAGTAGAAAACTCTTGTAAATATAATGTTTTCGTACCCCAATCAATGCATGCTTTTTGTTTTTCCATAAAATCAGTTCCCAAAATTAAAGATTTGGACAAGTCTTGAATGACATAAAATGTTTGATAAAATTTAAGACCTCCTATTTTCAATTCCAATTCAATTTTTCCATTAACTGTATGTGCCGTTCCCCAAGCACCAGTGATGAATGAAATTTCTGAATTTTTAGGTTTTTTCTCATGAATTTTGATTTTGTTCAAGGTTTCTGAATTAATGGCTGAATTTGCTGATCCTGTATCTAAAAGAGCGTTAAACCTCGCGGTTTGTACAAACACTGGAATAGAACATTTTTCTTTTAAAGAAACTAAAGCATCACGAGATTTCCTGTCTTGCAAATCTATTGAATTCTTTTTACTTTTCTTTTGTTTGCGATTAGATTGTTGGTTTGATTTAAAATTTTGTGGGTTTTTTTTGGTGACATTCTAATTGTTGAGATAACTAGGATTTTGAACATTTGAATTTGAAAGGCACTCTCTAGAGATAGGTGCGAATCTCTTTTGCTGAACAAAACACGATTGGTTGCAATTATAACACAAGGCATTCAGAGCTGGACATTCAGGCCTATTTATGCACATCCCTAAACGAAAATAACATTGCGGAGCAATCATGCGAGGGTGTTGTGTCAGCTGCTGCTGCTGTGCAGTAGGTGTTACATTGACCTCGGGCAGCTCGTACCTAGCCAACGTTGACCTTTTAACTCTAATATTGTGACGTCTTTGCATATAATAAGATGTTTGTTGAAATCTAACCCTGTGATTTTCTACCGGTGGCAATTTTTCACAATATTGCGATGCATATATTGAGGTTGGTTTTGGTATTGGGATTCAAAACATTTTAGGTCATAATTTCTGATTGTGACTTAATTTTGTCTTTCAAACTTTGAATTTCTGTTCACAAATGTTCGTAACTTTCCAACGTTATACTCTGACTTGGTTGAAATTTTTCATCTAAAATAGCAATTATCCTCAATTGTTCAATTGAATTAGGATTTTGTGTAACAACATACGTTCTTATCTCAGATCTTAAACTATTCATTGCAACCGAAAGTAAAATTTTGTCTGGAAAATTATTTATAGTTTCTTTTTTGATAAGTCTTGTTAAAAAAATCTTCAACAGGCTCTGTTTTATCTTGTTTCAATTGTAATATTGACAAATCCAAAAAGAAATTATAATTCTCCAAATCTTTCCTGAAAAAGAGATGTTAGAAACGTTGGGTTATCTTTATGTTCATACGGTAAGGAATCATACCATAATCGGCACGACTTTCTAAACAAAACGGAAACGCATTAACCTTCTTGGAATCAGGTAAATCATGAAATTTGGCCAACTGCGTAAAACTTTGTAACCATGCCTTGACATCTTGAGTACCTTTAAATTTTTCTAGTTTGATAATTGAAGACATTTTAAAAGGTAGACAAAAACAGTTTCTACCTCCTGTTTACACTGTTTAATAGTTCCTGTAGATACATATTCCCAGCTGATGCGAGAGAGGTTTTCCAGTGCGTTGTTAGTGTCCAGGACTTGGTGTTGGTCCGAAGCGATGTATCCGTCCGTGTTGATATGCTTTAGGCGTTGATTACGTCCAGGGAATCGCTTCGGTCCCGGGTGTTATTGAAAGAGCATCCCGGGCGTCGTTTGCGTCCTGGGTAATGATCAGACAATGCTGTGAAGGCGGTGTTGCTTTACGTTTGTGGCCCGATCGTGTTCGTTAGGTCGTTGATGGTTCCTCTGTGGCGTGGCTAGGACAAGTTAGAAACCCGGATTCCACCACTTGATCATAACTCCTCCAGTCTATTTTATGAAAGTCCATTTCGGTTTATATGGAGTGTTATGATATTTGATTTATTTAGATCCTCGAGATCTCTGTTCCAATATGCCCACACATGGCGGCTGCCCTAGCCAAGGTGTTTCCAGAATGTCTCCTCCTCTACATGGGGAGTAGCCCGTGTCCCAGTCTGTATAAAAGAGGAGGCAGAAAGACAGCTTCCAGATGAATACTCTTTTATTAATTTAATATGAAATTTTAACAATAAATATCAATATTAATTACAATGAAATTAATCAACATTAATATTTATTAGAAAAATTTCTGAAAATAAAATATTAGATGAACCTTCTGAATCGATTAACTTTATTTTTGAGAATTCGCGCAAGCGTTACATTTTATCTTACCTGTGTAAAAGAGGAAGCAAAAAGACAGCTTTCAGACGACTACTGGAGAGCCGTATTTCCCGCACGGACACTGCGCTACAACATTCTCTTCCTAATAAGTAAATGCGATCAAGTGCATATTAATGATCTGACGCACCGTGAAGCGTTTTATTTAGATTTCTGACCCGGCATCGACAGGCTCATCACTGGACTTAATAACACATTTATCCATGGACATAAATAAACATACGTTATCTATTTAACGCATGTACTTTAACCAATTTCTATAGAATTTCCGTTATGATATTGCACTACACATACATCTTTCTTAGACTAAAATTACCACGTGTAGAATCCTTCAGTAGGTGGTTCACATCATCTGTAAGATTCAGTTTTGTTCTCTGCTGTGATATAGACGAGGCAGACAGTTCTTCACTTTGATTACGTGTCAAACGAAGAAACGATTATCTTTAAAATCATCATAATACCGAACACGGGTACATATATACTAGTAAGTGTATTTTTTTCTTTTTGAAAAGTTGGTTTAACTTTGTCAAATAAAACAGCTCTCAAACTGATATCAAATTTCAATTTTTAAAATAGAGATACTAAATTACAAAAAATAATACTGTATACAATAATAAGTAACCACATCGCTTAGCTAGATAATCTTAATTTATAAAACACATTTTAGCTAATTAACTTCATTAAATATGTGCGTGTATCTTTATAGATGTTATTGAACGCATGTAAATGAAATTAACTACATCTTATTCTAAAATTGTGAAATATTTCAAAACATTGTCTCGGGCACCTGTTACACTACAAGTAACATTCTGTTGTGTTAAAAACTTTGCTTTTGTTTGCTACTTTAAAGTTTTTCTTTTAAAAATATTTTTATTTACATATTGATATACACAACTGATATTTCAGTTAAATCAATTAGCGACTTTATATTTCACAACTTTAATTTTCCAATATCGCCTCGGGCATCTGTACATTACATTCAGCAAAATGGTGGGTGTACAAAGGTTGTTTAGAAACTATTGAGACATTTTTTTCTTATTCTTTAAGGAAAAAAGATCAACACTTGAAATTTCACCAAAACGTAAATAATGCTATAGTTTATCAATGTGAAAAGTTTCTTGTCCATGGCATGATTAGATCATTCTTGGTAAACGGATCGACGTGCCTTAGTTCAGTGGCCCGGCGCAACCGTAAACTTTTCCTAACGTCATTTACGCTTCTCATTGTTCCTGTGTTTTGAACACCTTAAAAACGAACGGAAATAATGATTATATTTATTTCTCATTTTTCATTTCCAGGTGCCATCATTTACATTTTCTCTCATTCTTGACTTTTTGTGGAATGGAATTCGAGTTATTTTAACTTGAAAGTCAAACTACTGTGAAAGTCTCCTACAGTCATTTTGTACGTATTTTTGAACTGTTAACAACAGTTAATGTGTAAAAAGTGTTTGATATTTAAGCCCTTTGCTTAATTCTAGTTAAACAATCAGTGAAAAATATGATAAACTGAAACTCTTTATCCTTTGTCATCATACAATTTTTTAAGCAATTGCAAGGCATTAAAGTGTCTTCTTAT
This sequence comes from Magallana angulata, assembly GCF_025612915.1. Lineage (NCBI taxonomy): Eukaryota > Metazoa > Mollusca > Bivalvia > Ostreida > Ostreidae > Magallana > Magallana angulata. Next base: position 41,467,805 of record NC_069112.1, read on the forward strand.
GAAATTTAAACCAGTATAATGTATATTTGCTGCGCCGCCTTCACATCAAAATTCAGTGTAAAGTCGTTGTCAGATTTCTATTGCCTGGTAAATATATGTTTACCATTTCCGTGTTCCATCTCGAACATTAGTGAAACTTGATCAAATTGAACATATTTAATTTGTTTGAGGACAGGATCGACCCCCCCCCCCACCCTTCCGCCCCCACCCCAGGATATAGACCACCGGGACTTTATTTATTTATTTTTTTTTGTTAAATTATTCTTTTAGGACATATTTCTAGTGTAATTTATACATTCACTGCCCAAAAGTTCCTAAAACAAACATTTTTTTTTATATCAGACCCTCTACATATATAATACAAGAAGGTTGCTAACTTCGTCTGCTAGCCGAGAGGCACTGCCGATGGATATTTGTTGAAATGTACTCTCAAACTTCGTCTACCATTAAAAAAGGGTGATCTCATGTCGTAGCCCGATAATTCCCTTCACTGAATATCTGTATTCAATGCCCGTGTAAATAAATTTATTAGGCAAATAGGACAATCTACACCGACAAGTTGCAAGTTTTGAACCGATCCATCTAGAACCAAAGGAAGTGAAGGTTAATCACAAGGAAGATAACTCCGACAAATTTACGAAATTGCATGGCAAACTCGAACAATTCATTAATATGCATTATAACAATAAAACAACATGGTTATAACAAATAATGGATGACATATATAATTATTATAATTATTATACTTTCATGTTAAGTACTGAAATCTGATTGGTTAAGACGCAGTTTATAATCCGTTCTATTACCCTCAGCGTAAGCAACACACTTGGCAACGGGTAACATAACGAAGTGTTATATGCGCGTAAATGATGTGCGTACGGTTCGCCGTAAAATTCAAGTCATTCCAATAGAAAAGCAGTTTTCTTTAAAATTGACATTCAGTATAATAAAAAAAATAGTGCCTGTTTGGGAGGATAACAGTTGAAATCGACACCCCTCGAAAACCATAGTAAGCCTCCGCTTCGCGTCGGTTGACAATGGTTTTCTCGGGGTGTCAATTTCAGCTTTTACCCTCCCAAACAGGCACTATTTATAAAATATTGTACTGTAAAGTAAGCATAGTAAACTACAATGCATGCAATGGGAGGTACATTTGATATAACACACATCAAATTGTCATATACATATGCAAGGGTATACATTGATGAATTTTAATCAGGCCGCGAAGAACTGAAATTTGGTACTGGACAATCTAAAAGAAGGCACTCATATTAAGTGTATTACAATGGAAGACATAAAAAGGAAAACAAAATGGTACGAGTTATCTTTCTTGCGATAAACCTTACTTCCGTTTGTTCTAGATGGACGATGTTAGCAACCTTCTTGTATTATATGTACAGAGGGTCTGGTTTTTTTTAAATGTTTGTTTTATGTAATTTTGGGCAATGGATGAATAAATTAAATTAGAAATATGTCATAAAAGGATAATTTAATAAAAAAGAAAAGAAAATGAAAGCCCCGGGGGTCTATATATCTACATATATATACTGGGGAGGTTGGAAGAGGGGGGGGGGGGGGTCGATCCTGTCCTCAAGCACCTGTGATTAAATGTAAGTATACGGACACTTAAAAAGTGGATTTTTAAGTTTTTCAATCTCCGATTTCATGCCTGCGCCGGGTATCCCGACCACTCCGTTGTAAACAAGATATTAAACATTTTTGAAATATTACTTTCTTTAATTACATGTTGGGGTATCTTTATATTTGTATCTTTATAATGTTTATGCCAATTTTCACCAAAATTCGTCGCTAAGTAAGGGAAATATTAGAGTTGTCTCAATAATTTCCGAACAACCCTCGTATATCTTGTATATTCTATGTTAGTTCCAGTGTCTTTCTGATCATTGGCAAAGAAAAGAATTAACAATTGATATACACAATGGAAGTTTTAGTAGAAGTTATATGCAGCGTTTAAGAAAAACAGTACTGTGGAACTTCTATTTTAATCAGATGTCAAATTGAAATAACTGTCATCATTTAAATTAGTTATTTCTTTTTATGCATGGTTATTGTAAAAAAAAATTGTAGATTTAACAAAAAATGAAGCGTTTTGTTTGAAAATAAAACCTTAATATAATCAGACAATATAATAAGGCTCATACCCGAACATGATTTTTTTTCTTACTTAATCTCAGAGTTCCTAAAAAGAAATTTTGACAAAATAAAAATATAAATGGTCATTATAAAAATTAATTTAAGCTTTTATAATTTTCTTTTAATCGAATAATTTAGATCGTTTTTCTACTAAAAGTGACCTCAGGGTCTCTTAGGGTTTCTTCAGTACCATCAGTGCCGACCTCAGGGTCTCTCAGGGCTTCCTTAGTGAGCTCAGTGCCTGCCTTAGGGTCTCTTAGGGCTTCCGCAGTACCCTCAGTGCAAACCTCATGGGCCCATAGTACCTTCAGTGCAGACATCATGGTCTCTCATGGTTTCCTCAGTACCTTCAGTGTAGACATCATGGTCCCTCAGGGTTTCCTCAGTACCCTCAATGAATGCCATTCAGGGTTTCCTCAGGGTTTTTTTTTACTCTCAGATTTTTTTTACAGTAGTGTATAAAGTAGTGTATAAAGAAATAATCTTTTAAAGATCTTCGTCTCAAAAAGCAATCAACCAGGAAAACTGAAGCTTATGTGGAAGCATATTCAGGTAGTGTATATTTAAAATTGTAAAAATTATTACCATCGGAAGTAGGGTGGGACTACAATGATGGGTTGAAATTTTACATAGGAATATTAAAGAGAACAGTCTTTAAATATCTTCTTCTCAGACACAGATCAGCCAGGAAAGCAGATAAAAATGAGTGGAAGTATCCTTAGGTAATGTATATTAAAATGTTTGAAAATCATGCCCCCGGGGGTAGGAAAGGGCCAAAATGGTGGGGGTCGGATTTTTATATAGGAATATATTAAAAAAATCTTAAGAAAACCTTGTTCTAAGTTGAAAAAATCATGATCCCTGGGGGTTAGGATGGGGTCACAGCGTGGGGGTGCAAATTTTTACCTAGGAATCATTAAAAATCTTATTCTAAAAAAAAAAAACCATTTACATAGAAAAGCTATAACTTTCGTAAAAACAGATTCAAATAGTGTAGATTTAAATATATTAAAATCAAAATTTTAAGGAGGAGGGTGGTGCCACATTTGGGATCCAATTGTACAGGGAAAATATTTTAATTATTAAAAAAAATGAAATGTTATCACGTATGGTTTTACTTAAATGCAATAATTTTGACACATTGCTGATTCTTTAAAATTGAATAGACTCTAACCCTTGGACGATTCTTGGGCCTAACAAGGGGTTCACAAATTGATGTAGGTTTATATCTCATATACAAACACTTCTTTAGGCTCTTTTCTAGCACTGCAATGCTGCTCAACATGTGTCATGACTATAAAATCATCTGGTTATAAACGGGACTTGACTATAAACATAAGAATACATAAGGGGAAATATATTTTTGCTAATACATTATATACATGTATTACATGAATATCACATTTTCAAGATATTTTGCATTATTACTCCATTCAGCTGATTTTATCATATCTATTGTTGCTCATGTGAGCGATGTGGCCCACGGGCCTCTTGTGTTAGATATGACCTGAATATTTAAATGAAAAAAAATCGTAATTGATTTCATTTTTTTTTCTAATTTAGCGGGGTTTTGTTGTTCATAGTGGAAAAATAACAGGCCGCAAGCATTTTATTAATGTTTACAGAAACGAAGTCTCCCACATATGATTTGAAGAAGGGTTTTAGAAACAATGGATTACACATATACTTATATAAGTTTTTACTGGAAATCCGTGGACTTTAAAAATGTTTTAATAAAAGTATTTTCGTTCACATAATACAAATGTAGTAGTCCTAAATGTTTACTACTGTTCCGTTTTATTCTATTTCAAATAGTTCATTAGCAATTAATAGAAACGAACCATGATACAAATAATGACATTATAGGTATAAATAACCCTTAGTAGTCACATAGAAAATGGTTGTTGCTAAAAGTGGAACGGAAAACAGAACGGAACGGAAAACGGAAAAAATATCATATTACGTATATCGCTTTAAAATGGTATATATTGCCCACTAACGATTTACTTTGTATTATTTATTCATATCTTATGAATGATTATCAACATGTGGCTGTCTTATTGATATTCTTTTAAATGTCTATGAAATATACATGTAGCATTATATTCAATTGGCGTTAGTTGAATACAAAACAGAAAAAAAATTAAATGTATACGAATTGTGTAATATTAACATGATTAAACGTAAATTAAACATATTACACACATTTCGTGTATATTATTGCTGGCATATCAGCGTAACGTACGCAGTTAGTGAAAGCCTTTCATGTGTTATGGTTTTCTATAAGATACTAAATCATACAAACAATACAGTATTATTGATATGAAAAAAAACCGGTACGACTGACGAGATTTAAAATTAAAATATACTGAACATTAAAATACCCGGTACTTAGTAAAACTAGTATTTTTAGCAATTCAATTTTGTTTAGGGACTGTACTATGTCGATCCCAAAATATTCATGCAGCAAATTTGGACTATTTAAAAAATGCACATACCTGTAAAAGATGCAATTGAAATCAATGAAACAGGAACTATCTAAGAACACTTCATTGACGCATTATTATTTTTAATCGGAAAAATTTACAGGATCGAAAACAGATTTCTTACGGAGATTTTGCAATGATACTGTTGACACCTTTCTCTATTTAGAATTCACTCAGAAGGCCTTGCACAATTGTTCAACGTTATCATCTGGGTCTGTTGAAATGCCAAACCCTTTAGTCTCCTTTATATTTGCCGTGTATTGAAATTAGCTAATGACCTACAGAGGATATACGTTTTGGAATAATGAGAATTTTTCGTGCTTATGAAAGAAAACCACTTGAACCCTGAGGTATATGTAAATATCGAGTTATTCAGCAAAATGTGAATCGAGGATATTTTTGGACAGAATATAGTGTTCAATGCATGTACTATTAATTTTGAAGAAATAATTATACTTGAAAAAACAATCCAATATTGCTAATCCTTCAAAAAAAAATAAATACATAAAGTATATCGTTTTTGGCATGATTAACAAATCTATCAAGTAAATAACATTAGATAAGGTTTTCCTTTTTAAGTTCCATTCCGCGTTTTAGCAACACCCAATACAAAATGTACATATTTTTCACAAAATAATTTCCTTAAAATGACAGTTTGAAATAATGCACGTTGACCTTCTATGTTTATAACATTTGTCCGATAGAATTATCTTAAAGTTTATAACAGACTTTATTATGACATACTCAACGGAATGTAGTTTTGATACAATACCTTAACACTGTAAGCCGCATACCTGACCTTACGGTTCTGAATCACAATTTATGAATTTATCAATCTTCCATTTATGCCAATACATCAACGCATGACCAACGGTAAAAAAGTAACAGTATGAGCGGCATGGAATTTTCATTAATAAAGATTGTGTAATAACGAAAATGTTCAATGCTATCAAAATTATACAACAACAGTTCGCACAAAGTTTTTTAACAAAACAGACTTGTCTTTCATCTAAAACCGCAATTTATCGAATCATAGCAGGTAGACAACATAGAAATCAAACGACAGTCTTCGTGTTAACCTTTTTTTCCAGATTGTACTTAAGTATACTTTAACCCCCTAAATGCAGATTAACACAAACAATCTCCAACATCTATTCATGACTAACATGACGACCAGATAAAATTACTGTATGTAAAGATATGATTCTTACAATCACGATATACTTCTTGGCGTGTTTTAGAGTGACACTTGAATGGTCAAATTTGATTTTAACCTTCTATTAATAACTTCTTTGAATTATGAGCGACAATAAGGTATATGTTTTTTTTTGAAAATTATCTCTTTGGCACAAATATCCTGGTGTTTATTAAAACAAACCAATGATTTTAAATATAAGATATTGTGTTAAAGTAGGAGTTAGCACGATAAAGAAAGCGTCGTATGTATAGCGCCTCTAAATCAAATGAAATTTTTTCCAGTGTCAGGTGTTAACAATATTTGGAATTTTATATTAACTTGAGAACTGTTTCAAGTTATCTACCCACCATGGATATCAATAATATTATCTTCACTGGTGTTCTTTAAGATTTCTTTTGGGTTTCAATGGATATTTTGATATAACAGGTAGGCGTTAGGTGCCTTTTCACCTGTTTTGTGCTGCCTGTTCTTTACTGTTTGAAATAAAGGTGCTTGGGTTTTAAGAGAGCACTCTGACCGCCCTTTTCGCCACGTACTCTTTCATGCAATATATGACATTGAATTAATTCCAGTTTGTTAGCACGATCGTATCGCTATGACATAAAAACGTATATAGTTTTAAACAAGGAAATTTTAAATTTGTATTTTCCCCCTGACAATTCTTTCTAACGACAATCATAAACAATGTCTGCGGAACATTTTATATTACTCTTGATATTAAATCTCTGTCCAGTACTTAAAATTCACAAAGGCATACGACTAGTGTTTTTAGAAAAATACCATTAACATGTTCAAAATACGGTATCATAATTCTGTTTATATATATAGAAATGGTTTGATAATACGTAACTATTTTTTTCCAGAGAATTCTCAGAGTTTAGCCCCCACCATTGAATTTGATATTATAATAAATGATGGTGGTTTTGTTATTTGAAAAGACACATATATGAAACTTGCATATGTATTCCATGTAAGTGTACGTTAAACAATTAGCTATTTTAATTGATAGGTGCATGGAGAATGTGCAGTATGTTGCGCCTATAGTGCATTTGATATTTAGCAATGTTTTAGTTGATATTGTAAAAAAGAATCATATAAACTTGTTTTTCACTTGATCGATAACGTTTTGTACAGATTCCATTGTTCGGACGATCATAGCAGAGAATTTACTTGGATTCTCCGTGTATGTCTCCAATACCACGGATAAATCACAGGGAACGTTGTGTTTTAAGGACGACAACTTCACAATAAACACAATACCTTCTGTCTTCACAACAAACTGCTTTGTTCAAGGCCAATATGTCATCTACTACAACGAGAGACTACCAGGAGTTGTCTACCCTGACGGTTATGATGGTTATGTTTGGATTGCCCTGTGTGAAGTAGAGGTGTATGGTTGGTGCTCTTTATAATTTCATAAACCGTTGAAATATTGCTCTTATATGTTCACATGGTTACCTTTATTGTCAAAACATAAAACAATAAACTAGTGTGCATGCCCTGAGGGTTTAGTCAGTAAACAACATGTTGTCACTTCCAATAAAACTATCAAATCTTGTTCAATCATTTAATTTTTTTTTCTCGAAATGCCCCCCCCCCCCCCCCCCCAAGAAAAAAATAGTAAAATGTTATGCTTAGCAATTTTAATATCGACGTGACTTATTTAAACTAGGCACAGAGAAAATGTTTGCTATTCAATCAATATAAAGATGACTTAGTAAAAGGACTGTTGAATTCCAAACATTTCATTTAGCCTCTTTCTCTAAGGGTCATGGGTGTTACATGTATGTTAGGACGAGGTTAAAGTTGCGAGATGAATAACTGAACAAATCACATATATACTTTTACTATATGTTATTTGGTGTTGTTAATTTTTTTTTTATATCTTTTTAGTTGGTAGGTTGGATAATTTAATTAGTGTATTTTATCTCGATAATATCTATTACATCTCTAAACATCTTCCGTCGTAGTGCTTAAATTATGTAAAAGCACACAATTTTATGGCTTAGTCAAATGCATGGTTGATGAGAGTACCATGCTATAACATTTATGACTTTAAGGTAAGCATCTTTGCTAGCCAAGGGTTTTCGGTCAACTTCGCTCCCCATAAACCTAATGAGATCTGCCAAAAGTTTATAGGGAACTGAGTGGATAAAATACCCTTGGCTAGCGAAGATGTTAGGTCATAGTCCTTAAGTTGGAGAGACGGATCTGTATGTTACATTAGTCATTTACTGGATATTCATTTATTTATTTTTTTACCATTAATGCATCGTTATTTTCTTTTACTAATGAACATTCCGTATGTACACTGTGTCATGATTTCCAATTACATGTACGCCCTTTTTAGCTTGATATAAGTGAAGCTCATAACTGGTTTATCACACGTGTATCATCAGTGTGTCTCGGTTTCTAACTCTGCTACACAACTTGCTAGCCAAGAAAATGAAGAAAAAAAATTGTCGGCGTATACTTATGACTCATGCTTAATTATATTGTACTAGAGTTACATGGAAAGGAACGTGAATAATGGCCGTACAGTGATTTTCTGTTATTTGAATGCATGTACCTAGTTAACCAAACAATATGTAGATTACTTGCACTGAGTACTTATTATTATATTTTTATATGATTATGTAAATGTATATTGAACTGTGCCAAATGTTGTCCAGTACACGGTGATGCGTTTTGCTACACATTGTCCAAACTCTTGGTTTTTACATATTTATAGGTTGACCGTACCGTTTCTCTTTTTTATTTCCAATTGCTTTAAAATAATGAAATGCATAGTGTTAAACTTTTAAACTTTCATTACGGCCTTGATCATGCAACATGCACTTAATTATGAAAACTACGTACGCATATTTTCATTAATCCAATCATTATTGCCAATAAATGGAAACATAATTCATTAAATATATATTTCACAGGGTAAATTTGCCAACAATCACAAACAATAACATTAAAACCCACTGACACCCTCTTTAGTTCTCAAAAGTCACACAGTCACCTCAAACGCATCTCCAGTTTTCATACAATCAGTGTTAATCTCCTATACGTAAAGTTCATGTAAAGACATGATACATAGTAAGGGTTTATGACCATTGCAAGAGATAGTGTTTCACTCATTTAGCATTTTTATAGGTCTCCTGCAACAAAGATTTAGGTGTCTAACCGTTTTCTTATAACGTTACAATAGTGCAATATGTTTCTGGTCAAATTGGAAATTATCTTGATGAACTTCAATGCATACCAATGTACACAGTCACGTAAATGAACGCCTCTTTCGCCATTTTTTTAATCAAGAATAGAATTCAATATGCTCAAAACAATATCAAATATGTAATTAATAACATTCCATGTACAGGATGTCCAGTAACAGGGTGTTACGGGTCAAACAATACCTTCCCCTGTCCAGACGTTAACTGTCAGTACTGTCACATAGAGACGGGCACCTGCCAGGGATGTATACCTGGTTATCAAGGTCATCACTGTGAATTAGGTAAGAAATAGGTTCAATAAAACAGCATTATTAACTACACGACAAAGCTTTAATATAAAACTTTGGGATATTTGTTTTATTCTGAAGCAATCATACACAATATCTATACACGTAAACATATACTATTTTATTAATTGTATGTTATGGAAGCTCATATACATGTGTGTACTTATGATTAAAATAAAACCAAAAACATTTAAATCCTTTATTTTAGAACCAATTGGACTCCAAATAAAGAAAAATGCTGATTAGTTCCTGTATTTACTTTTAAAAGTTTCACAAATGTTTAAAAAAGTATTGTTAGTGTGAAATTTGGTAAAATGTTCTACAACAAATGTGGGGTGTAACGATCACACTGCTTATCAAATATTGTTTGTTATAATAATGAATATGAGACACAGCACTGTAATGGACTTGTGTTAATTATATTAAAGTATGTGACAGAGGATCGTATGGAATTGGATGTAATGTAACATGTGGACACTGTCGTGATGTAAGCCAATGTTCCCATATCAATGGGACATGCTTAACTGGGTGTGAAGCTGGTTTTAAAGGTGACGTATGTAAAACAGGTAAGGACAAACTACAGGTACAGGCTAAGGAACAAAATACTTCAATTTTTTTTTTTATCACCTAGTTATTTAATTCTTACATGTAATAAAGGCATGACAACATGTAACTGTTGCAATGATATACAGAGAAGTGCATTAATTTTAAGGTATAGCATTATATATCATTCTCAAAATATAAAGTTGGAGTCATTTCATATCATTTCATTTCAAAGATTGTGACAGGGGTTCATACGGTGTTGACTGCAACGAAGTTTGTGGAAACTGTGCTAATGAAAGTAAATGTTCTAACATCAATAGAACATGCTTCACTGGATGCAATGCTGGCTACAAGGGGGACTTGTGTAGAACACGTGAGTAAAAAGTTATCAGCACAACTAGTTATATATGCAGCGGGTAGTTAAGAAAGTTATGATAACTTATTAAAATACGGAGATGTATCACATGAATTCCGTTTGCCATAAGTGTTATAAATTATCCAGTAAGCTCCTTTAAAACCAAAATAAACAGAAAACTAGAGCAGAGCTCGTGGCAAAGCGAAGAGTAGGTCTTCCGTTGTTGCTGCGAGTTGAAAATATATGATTATAATGGCTAAACTTTCAGTTCTGATTGTGTTACAAAACGTGTTGTGATTGAAAGCCTGTATAAAAAACGTGTTTTGTAAAAGAAGAAAACTGTTTAAACAATGAGATGTTTAATGGCGAGTTAAATTTTCAAAGGATAGCAAGCATTGCTATATACGATATGCACTCAGAATTCATGTCAGGGATTGTATTTAAAAAAAAAAGAAGAAATAAAATAAAAAAAAAAAACAAAAAAAAAAAGCAAAAAAAAAAACGAACCCGCCTACAACGTAACTTTAAGATAATTTCTGTATTTAAATCTTTCTAACTTATTTCAAGACTATATGCAAGTTTGAAATTGTTGCGTGCTGTCAAAATATAGTAAATTGTCAAAATTGATGGTATCTGAACTTTTCTATAGGGAAGTGTGTGTCGTCTGATAATATTTAATCATACGAGTAGACTTGGACATTCAAAATACATGTAATAATAAGCTATCAAAAATCAGCGGGAAAATTTATGCAAAAGCATTAAAAATTTTTACCAGATGGTGCTGTTTCATAGAGTCAACGCTTTGTAACGTGAAATAAGAAAAAAACCCTTATTTACAGAAATGAATATTTCTTCTCTCGACGATTGAATAATATGCAAAATCATTATTTTTATGTCAGTAGGTTGACTAATTAAATTGAACAAAACTTTAAATTGGAATTCCACATAAGGAATTAGACAGTCCGTGTTAGAGAAATTCGAAGAAGTTATGAAACTGGTCAGTTTCTTGGTCAAACTGCGCATAGATGTATATGAAAGATTGTCAATAGGTATCGTCTGTAGCCACGGTCCGGAATCCGAATGTGCAGACATACAGTGTACAGTGATTGCACATCGATACACCTTTACCTCCTCACCTACAGCCATACAAATGAGGTTGCAACCTTCCTGTACACATGCATAGTATTATAGTTCTGGAAAATATTTTATCTTGTATTTTAATATATTGGGTATTCACTGTTTACCTAAACTTAGTTGCATTACAATCTCATACTACACAACTTCAATAAAAAAAATGTTTTTTTTTTATCAATTTTCATACAATTAGCATTAAATAAACCCCCCAATAACACACATCTACATGCATTTCACAGTGTAACATTTAGTTTTGGAAGGCAGATATGTCGCTATATTATAGTCTGTAGGTCAATTGAACTATCATGATATTTCAAAGAAATAAGAAATCTGTCGACATCTGCAGTACTTTGATTTCAACGGCGATCGACTGTTATGTATAATGTAGTCGTATTTCATAACTTTTAATCCCAAGAACAAATTTCCTTTGAATTATGATATATCATAAATTATTCTGTTCATAATTATAGAACTTTAGCGTGTTGAACATGTTATTTTATTAGCCACATTGTCAGATAACGATCTCACACCTTTAATGTGAAGATGATTGACTTCGAATAATAAATCCTATTGTTTAACAATTGACCACTGTAGTGAAAACACCCTTCCAACTGTTACTCAATTACATTTGTTTTGAGCTGTGTGCGCTGAAGCGATACGGGATCATCATCTTCGGTCGCACGTGGCGACTGAATTAACATAGACTGACCGAATAAACAAACGTGTGGGAAAGTGAAACACGTTAAGGAGAAAATGTTACACATAAGAAGAAGTCACCTCCAAAGAATGATTTTTGACAAATGATAACTGTTCGCCTATTTAAAAAAATCTTGCGCGAGCTTTTGGCAGCGGAGCTGCTGCAGGAGGGGGGGACGCAGCAATGAACTCGTTTCCACAATGAAACGAACGACTATGAAGAAAAACTATAGAAATTATTAGTATGTGACCGATAGAATCTAATCTAAAGTTGTTTAAAAACTCGTGTGAATATTCTTTAAAAAAATCATCGAATGCCTGAACTCAGGACATTCTTTTATCGTGCTGGCACCTACCGCAAACATGTAACATGGAACTTTGATTATATTTTGATTTGATTTTTAAACTACCTTGTACGCTATCGTATTTAAATTGATGCTTAATCAACTGTACAAGTAAAATAAATTTATCTTCTAATCCTAAACTAGTATAATAGTTGAAAAGATAATAAAATATAGTTGTGTCCGTAAAATATGAAACATGCACGCGTAATATGGTACGAACCGACCGCGGATCACTTGACCAGTCGCGCCGGTTCTACTCGGCCATGTGCGAGGGATGATCATCATTTAAAGGTTTAATATTTTCTTTTATTAAATGCATTGAAACTTTTAGGGTATTTGTTTAATTTCCCGCAATTTCCCGGTTTTCATGATCGCGGCGCCGTTCCAGTATGTTTAAATATTTAATTGTATACATGCTTTTTAAACTATCAATTCTATAGCAAACAATATTACCAATTACCGGTGACGTATTTACTGCATGT